>NW_025783400.1:0-29715 GCF_021130785.1 Homalodisca vitripennis | reverse complement strand
ACTGAAGTATTGTATTTCTCAAGTTGTGCTAATTTTAATGCTGAAACAATGGAAAAATATTGTATGACTGCTGCTATAATTTTTTTTTAATGTTTGAGAGGATTAGGTTCCCAGGGTAATGGCAAAAATTTAAGAATTAGTCCGTATTATCATGGCTGAGGATTGAATGTTGACACGAAGAATTTCAAACAATTAAGAACATTGAATTTTAACCCTTTTTAGGACCAGACCAAAATTTGACATGTGCAAAGAAAATTTTTGCGTTTCTCTGGCCATGCTCCAAGAACTGTGCATATTAAAAATGTGCGATTTTTCAAGTGTTTGAGGAGAAAAATCATATCTTCAGAACTAATTACTGTACAGATTTGTTTTTAGGCTTAAAATGTTTATAATTAAATTGTTTCATTGTGAAAAAATAAATTTAAGTCATTATATAGCAAAAAACAATTTGATTTATCTGTTTATCAAATAAAAAAAATTAAAAAAATAGAGTTTGATCTTCAATAACTACCAAAAATAAGAATAAATTATTCGTGGGAAATGGTATTTCTTAGTTCTACATATAATTCTCTATAAATGTACAAAATTTGAAAGCCCTGGAATAAAAAATAAAAAGTTAGTAAAATGAATTAAATTTTTCTGTAAACACTGGTTAAAACACTCTTTTCAGCATTAGCCTAACATATAAAACCTTACAGGCTACTAAGGATATTATTCGGTACTTTGGGATTTATACCGACCACACCATTATGAAGAACACAAAAATATACATTTATAGAAACAAACATGATAGAACGAAAAAACAACTCTTTAATTACAAAATTACAAAACTTACAATGATTATCAATTGTTAATGGGGTCAGATTCCGTTATATGCCCCCAACGCTTAAACTTTTTTCAATGAACTTAGAACGTTATAAAACGATGTAGTTGAGTAACATAACTAAACATTCCATCAATCAACAAGTCATTTCCAGGTATTGTGATCGGTATTTTTGTCGCTGTTATCTTATCTTTCTCGAGAATCCCGATTACGGCAGGCCGCACGGCATCACATGATTATTTAAGTGTTTTGCACGGTACATAAAAACAAGTTTTGTGTGTTTTTTTTCATTAAAGAGTTTAGTTTTTGTTTGGTAATGTTTGTTTTTGTTGAATTTTTGTGTTTGTAGATATTTAGGGGTAAAACACACGGAAGTACAACAAAGCGACGCACCAGCTGAACGGGCAGCGAGAGTCTGCAATCATGTTATCTACTAGACCGCTCGACTTTGACTCTGTCTGAGGATGGGGAGGGGTTTGCAATAAGACTATTCCTGTTTTATATTGACGAAAATATTGTTCTACGCTAATCTAGTAATCAGTAGAAGCAAAATGTCAAATAACGATTCATGTCTGGGTGTGGTCGGTATAATCCCAAAAGTACCCTGACAACATTAAGATGCAACATGGCCGTAAAATTTTTTTTTCACCAAGCTGATGATTCCAAAGACGTTTAAAATTGGTATCATAGTAAGAAACATACAGGGAATAGAAAAATAGTATATTTATTCCATATAGAAGATTAAAATATCTCTTAAAAAATATGAAAAGTCCGCCGGCGATAACTCAGACGACTGGTCCCTTTTCACATAGTACGCCGCCGGTACATAAATAAATTAATTTGTTTATCACTTGACATTGATAATATTTGTTGTTTAAGTGATCATTCTGTGGTTTTCCAGCTACCCAAAATTGCCTGGGTACATAAAACTAGGCACTGTAACCTAATGTTCAGTCATTCATGTGTTCAAAGTGGTTCCAAAATTCTCATTAAATCTTGTGCCCAATCAAGACTGAAAAAATAAATTATGCCCTGTCTTGCTATCTGACCTTGATAAAATCTCAAATTTCCTATAAAAAAATCATAATGCAGTTTGTTATACAGGGCAGTGTACCAGCCTGATGACCTTGAAGCTCGGTCCAACATGCACCTGGCCTCCACCATGGCAGGTGTTGTGGGGTTCGGTAACGCAGGGGTCCACCTGTGCCATGGCCTCTCTTATCCTATCTCTGGCAATTGTAAGACCTTTCAGCCTAAGGACTACAGGTAAATTCATAATGTATCATGTTTATTTGGACATACATGACTTGTTGCTAATTATTGGTAAAAGAAATTTTGGTATAGGGTCAATACTCTCATTGATATAAGTATCCATATTAATACTTATATGGGCATAATAAATAAATATACTACACTTGATCTCAAAACATTGACTATCCTTTATCAGGATAATTGCAATTTATAATGTGCAGAGACGTTTTGAAAACTGTTATCTTTGACAGTGCCCGCATGGTGGTGAGTTACACAAATTTTCTTTATGATCAGTCAAATAGTTTCTGAGTCTACATATATATATATATATGAGGATGTTTGTATGTATGACATTGGTAGGCTCAGAAACTATTTGACTGATCATAAAGAAAATTTGTGTAACTCACCACCATGCGGCACTGTCAAAGATAAGTTTTTAAAACGTCTGCACATTATAAATTGCAATTACAAGATAGTTACATATATTAAATAGCCAAACACTAATTGAAGGCGCTTTTGAAGTTATGATGTATATTTGTCTTTAAAATAAATTTCTTGTTGAATTGAAAGCTTCAGTGTTAAACCACTTTATAATAAAATACTTGTACATGTACAATGGCTATATACATACACTTTTGACAGATTTTCTTGATGATGGCTATAAGGCAAACTCTACATCGGCATTGAAATATAATTCACTTGAACCAGAAGTGCTCATACAGTACACGGCCAAAGCTTACGAAAAGCTTGTGAAGCCGTGGGAAACAGCTAATCAATTACATATTATGAAATATGTTCAACAATATTTCAGTGAGTAAAGTCCAGACAGAATACCCCAACAAAGTTGAGAATATAAAATGAGTCACATGATATTCTGAAGAAATGTTTAATATTTAAAATAACCTTATTATATAAAAACAAAATTAGTTAGTTAACACATTGGCAGAAAGAAAATGGGCCAATGATGTACTCAATGTGTGGCAAAATTCAAACTCATTGTTAATGTGATTTTGGTTCATTAGGCTAAAATATCATCATACCAGAAAAAAGACGTAATGTATTGAGTATTAATACTTCACACAGCTCTGTGTCATATTTGAGAATCAACAAAAAGTTTAGAAATATTACTAAATTACTATGTTGACAATCAACTATTCAACATGAATATTGATTGTTTGTTAAGAAACCTGTGTGTGGGTTTGTGTGTCTTTTCGTTTCAAAATCTAGTCATTGTATTATGTATTTTCAGCAAAGACCATCCCATTATCCCTCACGGACTATCAGTAGTCATGTCTGCTCCAGCAGTGTTCAAATTCACTGGAACTGCTTGTCCAGAGCGTCATCTTGAGGCTGCAGAGATTCTAGGTGCTGACATCTCCAATGCCAACAGGGCTGATGCAGGTACATCACGTGGTCTTGTACATTGTCGGGCATATTCTTTATCTTCATCTAAAACCTTCCTGTCTGTTTATATCAACCGAAGAAGACTCTGGTATGAAGATACCAAATATTTTTATATAATTGTATCTATTAAACATTGTAATTGCTAAATATAATAATGTTTATAGACAAAGTTTTTTCTTGTGTAAAATTTGTACTAAGGTGCCGCCATAGCATGTTACAAGGAGTGGTACTAAACTTTTTTAACATATATTCCTCATTTTTTTAACCAGGTGCCATCCTGGCAGACACTGTGCGAGGCTACATGCAGGTGATGAAGGTGGAAAATGGTCTCACAGAGCTAGGGTACTCCAAGTCTGACATTCCTGGACTAGTCAAGGGAACCCTGCCTCAGGTAAAACTGATTTATTAACTGCTTCCAACACAAAAAGTACTAATTAGAATATATGTACTGGTGACTGTACTGTTGTACTTATAAGTATTTGTCTTAACACTTCAGTATACAACCAGTCATAAATTAACCCAATTTTGTAAAATGTGCAGAATCATTTTTTTATTGCTGAATAGTTTCTATAGTAACCGAGTATAATGCATGGTGAAGTATGAATACGGCTGCAACCAGCTGCTTATGTCGATGTTGAATTGCCAATGCGTTTTTATTAGCATGATTGCTACCAACACAACTTCAATGATCCACAGTAGAGTTAAAATATTCATTTGAATTGTCACCTTACGTAAGCTTTTCTAAAAATTATTTCATCACATTTTTACATATTTTAATTTTTTCTAATGAAATTTTCCTTGGATACAATAATAAAATGTTATTACCATATTTTTTGTAATTTTAGGTTCAACGATAACATAAAATTATTGTAATTTGATGTTAAATCACACAACTAAAATACCGTAAAACTGGGTTACTTTGCCCCATTTTTACCAGATTTTCTGTTTGATATTGTACTGGAACATAACAATTGACAAGTACTCAAGTTTGAAGGCTAATTTTTAATAGTTCAAAACTTTCTCTAAAAGGTTGTTATATTAAAAATACATTTTTTATAGTTGATTTATTAAATTTATTTATTTTTATCTTGGCCAAAGTAAGACACTGGTTAGGGTAACTTTGTCCCACTTCATCCCTATCTCACAATACTGTAAATCATAGTTGGAGCAATGTAACACCCTGGTTTGGATAAAAAAGTTCTCTCATGTCATTGTAAATAATCAGACTTTATTTATTTTTATTTTTCACTAGCTTTTCACATGTTTTACAAAAAGCAAAGTAAAAATTGACTTAAGCTTGACTTAAAAAATGGTTAAAAAACATTAAAGGAAAAAGAAAGTGAAACAATATCAGTATTAATATAAGTAGGTAACATTAAGTATATGGTATATCATGTAATGTAAGTCTGTTATTTATGGCATATTTACAGAAAAAAGTCCTCTTTTCAGCAATTTTGGAGGATTAAATCAGTTGTACAATGTCAGACCATTTATAGAAAAGCAAGTCTTTTTCATTGGGCCACTTCCAATACCTTGGTGTAGGCTGCATACAATCCACAATAGCACCAGTGTCTAGTACACTCATAACGAGTCCTGGAAATTGTTTTCCATTCCAGGTAACCACTACAAATTTTCCTTCTTCTACAGCGTTCTTTACAGAGTGAGTTTCCAGAGTTGTTTGTAAAGTTGATTCCATTGGCTCATTTTCTACAACAGAACTGTTGTGAGTTTTACTGCCTAAGCCAGAGGATTGGGGTATTAGTTCACACTTTTCTCGTTTGCGAGTCTTTGTGGGTTGTGATACATACACTTCCTCATCCGAACTAAATATCAAATCACTGTGCCCAGATGAAACAATACTATAAGTGTCACATTCTTCATCAGATGACAAAAAATCCCCACATTTATTCTTCTTCGTATTTCTTTTTTTCTTTTGTTTTGGTTTTTCTTTTGGAATTTTTTCTTCTTGTTGTTGGATCAAGTCTTGTTCAGTGATGCTTTGGCCAGCTGGTACATTTAGTTTCTTTTTTCTAGAGCTTCGGGGTGTCACAATTTCACTCCTTTTCTTTTCTAGATGAGATAGAAAAGATTCTCCAAGTTCTAAGTCAGCTGATGCAATTTTTGATGGGAGGCGTTTTAATATCTCATCTTTGTTAAGTGGATAAATTCCTGACTTTCTAAACCCAGATATTATGTTTGTTGAAGTGTTTTCCTCAAGTGAATCCAATGTCTTTTTTAAAAGCCTAGGAAATAAGTCTTTAGGCAGAGATGCAACATTTTTTCCACTTTCGGTTTGTTTCCATTGTTCCATTGTTTGCTTCCATTTAATTTTTAATGGTCTGAAATATGCCACATCTAGAGGCTGAGTTAAGTGGCTTGAATTTGGTGGTAAGCAAACAAAAGATATGTTATTCTCCTGACATAGTTGAAGTACATTGATGCTTAAATGAGAGCTTAAATTGTCCCCTATTACTACCTTTTTCCCCTCTTTTTTCTTTAATTCTGGAAGGAGGTGTGATGTAAACCATTCTTCAAACGTTGGTAAGTCAATCCATCCATGTCGAGTCCTGTTGTATCTAGCTCCAACAGGGCCACCTTCTGTCCATGTGTTCCATAAATGTTCAGCCTTGTATATAACATAAGGTGGTATTGGCTCTCCAGCAGCATTAGCACAGAACATTACTGTTGTGCTTGATTTTGTGGAGTTCATAACACGTTCGGGTACTTACAACCCCTACGACAAATGATCTTCTTACGTCCAGGGTCATCAGTCATGTTAGTTTCATCGTAATTATATATATTGCTGGGTGGTACCGGTTCATCATCTGTCAAAACTTGTTCTAGATTCTCAATAAATTCAGTTATTGAATCCTCAGTCACTACGGCCCGTACTCTTTTAATGTTTGAAGCAAACCGCTTTGTTAATAAAGGGTGTCTTGCTAAGAAAGATTTAGCCCAGTCTCGTCCAGGTAAATTGTCTAACAACCTTTCCTTGCCTACAGAGATAAGCTTTAACAACAAAACGTAAATCAACTTCATCCATGGGAAAGCCATATTCAGAAAGCTTATCTACGTGGCTTAATGCTTGTTCCTCTTCTTTACTAAAGATATTTGGATGACCAGGTGAAGAGGTGTGCCGGTTTTTTCAGCTTATTTTTGATGGTGCTTCGGCAGATCTTGAAATGTGACTCAGCCCTGTCGTTGACTCATTTGTCCTGATCTAATAGCTTCTAAGCAGTCGTTAAGTTTGGCTTCCGTGTAATCATGATATTTTCTACTCCCTGGTTGCCTCTTGTACTTTGATGGCATCTTTTTGTATCTGAAATAAATAACATAGTGTTGGTAACTCAAACAATAAATAATAGCATTATAAAAATGGATAGAACGCCATTTTTCAACAGTTTAGTCAATTTATATCATAGTACGGGCTACTTTGGCCCACTTTTTTACTGGGACAAAGTTACCCGTTTTTCTTTAGTTACCAACACACTTTCTTTATCTATTCTAGCAACATAATATCTTAAAAGTTAATCCAGAAACCTGATATATATTGTTTATTAGGATAATATTGGCTTTGAATTGTAGCACTTACCTTAACTAAAGCATGTTAAACAATCCCGGTACTGATGAAAGTTTGACAACCACAAAACACGACTCTTCAACAAGGTTTATGCAATAAGAACTGCTTCAACCTAGCGGCCAATTTATGAACTATTTTGAAGGTAGCCATCCTTGACTAGTGCTGTGACCTTGCGGATTCGCCTATTACTACTCGAACCGTATGCGATCGGACTGTTACAGACTAGGCTATGTTTCTTTTTCCATTCTGGGACAAAGTAACACCCCAGGGCCAAAGTAACCCGGATAATCAACTGTTGTCAACCTGAAAAAATTTCTTAAAAGAATTATACAATTAACCCTTTCCGGGCCATGCGGCAATATATAGTCGCCTTGATATTCGTCGTTTTCTTTAATAAATACGACGTCAAATGATTAAAGTTTTATTATTCCTGGTATATTTGTAGATAATTAATCTGAATATCATTTTTATTTTGGAGGTCTATGCATTTTTATTTCGTAATTGTCACGTGACATTATCAGCTGACTCAATCTATTGTTGTTAATTCTTTATGCTTTAGTGTAATCGTATTATTGTATGCTGAATTCTTCTTCATTATTTAATTTTGTGTTTTATTGTCGCCTTGATATTTGTCGTTTTCTTAAATAAATACGACGTCAAATGATTAAAGTTTTATGTTTTTTTATTCCCTGGTATATTTGTAGATAATTAATCTGAATATCATTTTTATTTTGGAGGTCTATGCATTTTTATTTCGTAATTGTCACGTGACATTATCAGCTGACTCGATCTATTGTTGTTAATTCTTTATGCTTTAGTGTAATCGTATTACCAATAAACTGACGTGGTCAAGTTCACCGAGGTTATATCTGGGGGAGCGCAGGCGAATCCTGGTGAGGCTGGCGCCGAGGCTTTAGTAACATCCACGATGGAACTTTTTGTCTCGGCCTGTGACCGGTCTATGCCGCGAAAGAAACTCCGCCGTGGCAAGCAGCCCGTCTACTGGTGGACTGAAGAGATTGCGGAGCTCAGAAGAACATGCCTTAGAGCAAAACGTGCCGCCACTAGAGCGAGAATTCCTGCAGATAGAGTTTCGTAAGTCGCATGTCTACAAAACTGCGAGAAAGTCTCTCCGCCGAGCTATCAACAGGAGCAAGGCGAATAGCTGGAGGAAACTTCGGGACGACGTCGATTCCGATCCTTGGGGTTTGGGTTACAAAGTTGTGACCCAGAAACTCGGGCGCCCGCTCTCCACCCTCCATCATGGAGGGCGCCACCATGGAGAGGATCGTCACTGCCCTGTTTCCTGTACATCCACAGCGACCACTAGTTGACTTCGAACAGGTGGAGAGCGTTTCCGCTTTTTACTATTGAGGAGTTGGAAACCTCCGTTCTCACCCTGAAAAGCAACAAGGCTCCCGGCCCGGACGGGATTCCCAGCGAGGCTCTGAAGAAGATTTTCACCATCAATCCCGGGTTGTTGCTGAGAATGTACAATGCCTGCTTGGTTGAAGGAGTGTTTCCATCTCCCTGGAAAACCGCCAGGCTGGTGCTTATTAGCAAGGGAAAAGGTGATCCAGAGCTGCCGTCGTACTACAGACCTCTCTGCATGCTGGACACGGCTGGAAAACTTTTTGAAAAATTAATCCGTTCCCGCCTGATTTCTGCCGTGGTAGCTGTCGGGGACCTATGCCCTCGTCAGTACGGTTTTCAGAAAGGGACGATCAACAATCGACGCGATTACGGAAGTACATAAAGCAGTTGAAAGAGCCGAGAGCCACAACCATTTCTCCCGCCGAGTAGTGCTTCTTGTTACGCTTGATGTCAAGAATGCCTTCAACTCGGCGAGATGGGTCGATATGTTGGATGCACTTCGTGACACCTTCCGAAATTCCAACGTATCTGTTGCGGCTCATCGAGGACTACCTCCGTTCTAGGCGTCTGATATATATGACACTCGAGACGGAGCGCGGACGGTGGAAGTCACCTCTGGTGCCGCGCAGGGTTCAATACTCGGCCCGGATCTCTGGAATATCGCTTATGACAGCCTCCTGGAGACCCGAGATGCCAGAGGAAACCGTCTTGGTTTGGGTACGCCGATGACGTTGCGGCTCTCATCGCCGCCGCACGCAACGTTGAGCTGGCCCAGCTAAAGTTGAACCAGGTCATGCGAGTGGTCCAACGCCTGGATGTCCGATCACGGTCTTTCGCTTGCTCTGAGCAAGACGGAGATCGTGATTCTCACAAAGAAAAGAATTGACAACACACCGTCGTCCCGCTGCGAGTGGGAAGGGAAGTGGTCCAGTCAACGCGTGCCGCCAAGTACCTCGGAGTCATGGTGGACAATAAGTTTAGCTGGAGAGACCAGATCTTCCGTTCGGCGGACAAGGCTGCTAAGGTGGTCTCTTATCTTAGTAAGCTGATGGCCAATGGTTGGGGTCCTCGGTCCAGCAAAAGACGGTTATTGATGTCCCGCAGTCCAGTCCGTACTCCTTTATGGGGCAGAGGTGTGGGCAGACGCTCTTACCAAGGAATGTTATAGGTTGCGACTCGCCCGGGTTCAGCGTCAAGCTGCGCTCCGGGTGTGTTCCGCCTATCGGACAGTATCCGAGCCTGCCGTCCTGGTGGTTGCCGGAGTCATCCCTGTCAAGCTCTTGGCAGGGGAGAGGAAGGCGATTTATCAGAGACAAGGCGAGATCGGCAAGGACGCAGCAAGATCCGAAGAGCGTGCCCGAACCTTCCAGCAGTGGCAACACAGCTGGGAGCACGAAAACCCGAGGACGATGGACTGCGCGACTCATCGAGCAGGTTCAACCATGGGTCGAAAGGCGGCATGGCGAAGGTGGATTACTACCTCACGCAGTTTCCTGACAGGTCACGGCTATTTCAAGTCGTACCTGAACCGGATGGGCAAGACCGATTCACCGGATTGCATCTACTGCCCGGGCGTTCCCGACGACGCGGAACACACCTTCTTCCGCTGTCCGCGTTGGGAAAGGCCCCGCCTGGAGGCCACAAGAAAACTCGGGGTTTTTTCGGTGGATACGGTCTGCGAAAAGATAATGGAGGATGAGGGGAACTGGGATTGTTTGTCACAGTTCGTCCGGGGCATCCTCCTGGAAAAAGAGACCCGATTCTGGACCGCGAAGTGGCCCAGATCCCTTGACCGAGCGGCTGGATAAGGAGCGAGCCCCACGGGCTTAAGCCAAAATTTAGGCCTAGCCTGAAGTAATGTGATAAACAATCCCAGGTTAGAATCCTAAAGAGTAGAGGAGGTTTTTTAGTGGGTAAACCCGTTTTTAGGGAGTCCCACACTAACAGGCTGGGCCACCTGTGTGCGTAATTTGCATTTTTTCCTGCCTCTCCCTCAAAAAAAAAAAAAAAAAAAAAAAAAAAAAAAAAAAAAGTGTAATCGTATTATTGTATGCTGGATTCTTCTTCATTATTTTATTTTGTGGTTGTAAATATTAGTTGTGTTAGTAGTTACGTGCTTAGCTATTGTGTGTAGTAGTTACAATGACTAACAATTTGCGATCTCATGGGAGTGAAATTGTAAGTATCATATTTGTAACTAGAAAAAGTGTAAATAAATTTCAGATAAAATTGTGTAAATATTTCTTGGTAAATAGTGTTTTTAACTGTATTGAAACTGTTTATGGAATATTTATTTTAAGTTTGCAGTGTAAGAGTCAGTTGCTTTAACACTTATAAAATGTTGCGAAGTACAATTTTGCGTATTTATACAAAATGTGTCATAAAAAATGTATTTATGAGAAAAATAACACAACATTTTGTATGGTTGTTCCTTTCTAAATGTACAATATAATAAAATAGCTTCCTATATTAAAATTATTTTTCCTTTTTTAGTTATTTACAATAAAAAATTTTGTATGTAATCTATTTAAACATTTTTTTTAATTACTTAAAAACTACATCTATATATTTTTTTGTTGATAGTATATATCTATACGAGTAATTTGGTGCAACTTTAAGGTTATTCTCTAATTTTTTATGAAAAGTTATAAATTTTAATCTAAGAGACTGCAAAATTGCCAATTTTAGCCTGGCACTTTTGACTAGTCACAAGGGGATATGATATGTGAAAAAATTTTGCAACATCTCATATTTGGTCCTGGCCCTGAAAGGGTTAATTGTCAAAACATACAGAGTTTAGTGGTACAAAATCAGATAAAACGAGTGTTAAATGGGTTGGGCTTTGTCATATGTATATGAATTTTTCTGTAGAATATTGTCTTCTTGGTTATGTTAAATTTTTTTAGTAAATTAATTTTAAAATTTCTTATTTCAGCATCGCATAACAAAGCTAGCACCCAGAGAACAGAGTGAAGAAGACTTGGCTCAGCTCTTTGAAAATTCTTTCTCGGTCTACTAACCAAGATTAAGTGTTAAGTCCATTGTCAGTGCCATATGGAATCTCATGTCCACTTTTCAAATATCGGTTGTGGTTCATGTGCCTTATTCTCTCATCATGTATTTTACATAAGCAGTGCCTGTATCTTTAATCTATAACCTTTTGAACCCATTTTGAACATTTGACGTTATATTTAACGAATAAAAAGTTGAAGGCTATGCTACAACGCCTTCCAAAATAATATAATATTTGCCTAAAACTCATGTTGTACTTGAGATTTTTTAGAATTAAAATTAGGAGTTTCAGATTATATTGTTGATGCAGTAGATTAAGTGATATAGAGGACTTTATGGTCCTAACTTTTCATTTCAAGAAAACCCTTTTAAGTTTCATTTCAATTTGGGTATAATATTGTATCAGGGTTTATGATTTATTATTACAAATGTATTTATATGTTGAAAATATTATTGATAACATATATAGCTATTTTCCGTATAGCTTATATACGGATATAGCTATTTTCTCTTGATTCTGGTACCAATATTATTTTTAAAGAATTTTAAAATAACTTTAAAAATAATAATCAATTATGTCATAAATTAAGTATTTTAAACACATTTGTAAAAGAATCCTGTTTTCTATCAAGTATCAAATGAAGTCGTTTTTAGTCTCACTGCAACTTGCTCACATGCAACCTCTCCCATAACATAGATTTTACATGAGTTTGTAAAATATTTGTAGTATATTTTTTATAGAAATACATCTAATAGTTGACTACATTAGTATACTTGAGAGAATTATTAAACACAACTATTCATAGGTTTTTAAAAGATATCCTTTAACACATTGACTACAACAGATGCCTTATGGTGCGCACAATCAGATTAGCATTTTTACTCAGTTTAGGGCTGCAGTGAAGGTGTTAAAACAGGTGACTGTATTTATAGTTATAAGTATAAAAAATATAGGTTTAAACAGTTTGCCATTGCATTACCTCTTTTTCCATATGTTTTGTGATTCATTGCTTGTTAGTTTATAATAATTCTGTTTCCAAAATTAGATTTACTATTAAATTTGTATGTAACTTTGAATCGTTGTCTGTTTAACCACAGCCAATGATGGCAGATCACATCATTTTTGGTACATTAACCGAGTTTTGTAGTATTATATTTAGTTTCACAGTTCCATTATTAATAATGATAAACTTTATAAATCGTATAATTTCTAATTTTTATTATTTAGAACTACTTTTTGACAGAAAAGATCCAGTTGGATGGATAGTCAAAATATAAATAATGACTCCATTATTACAATGGGCAATAGTAACATGTTAGTGAAAACTAATAAACTGGTCGGACTCGCGTTTTGGAAAAAACTAAAACCCATTTGAAGAATCATTTAAAAACCAAACTTCATTCACTTGTGTACAAATTTGAAATCAAGACAAATTTTTAAAATGATAAAGCTATATATTTTGTTTTTGCTTATTCATAGTTGCATGTAAAATAGGAATTGGAATTGAACTCAGAATCGTAATCATAATTTGTATTGATATTGGAATAAAATATTTGTTCTATTGAACCAATTGCTATTTATTTGGTCATGTAATAATTCAGTGAATTTTTAAGATTCATGGTGATTAGTAAATTTTCCGTTGTTTTGCTAAATTAACTAGTGCCTTCAATTTTTTAAATATATTATATAGAGAGGATTTCAGCCATCTACATTTTTGGCTGATTTGACAATTATTCATAACATTCGTCAAAGTTTTATGAGTTTACAGACTGCAGTGCCAAATGGTTATACTTATGAGTATGAATTCTTAAAAATGTTTATCATATGTTTAAATAACAGTATATTGTATTCAAATTCAATTGATTTTAATATTTGTTAAATTGTAAGTTACAGATACAGGAATATTTCATTTCTCACAGAACGATACAACCTTATTGTGACACAACTAGACTACATAGATTAAGGTGAGGTTAACACACTATATGTGTTATGTTGACTGAAGTGATATCAGATATAGCAAAAAGTAGAGAAGGAAATAAACTCCTGTGAAATATTCAACTCCTAAATGTTTGTACTACGGGCCTATTATACTGAATAATTTAAATTTGTATTCTTGCCAAACCAAACATAGTAACAGTATAAAAATGTCACGATCAAGTTTTTTTTTATATCTGAGGTGTTTTTAGATAGGCTATACTGCTACTCTATTCTGTGAACTATCATTCGGTTCAAATTATAATACTGAGTTATTATATTTTTATATGGGCTATAATTAATTGAGCTTTATTAATATGTAAATAATATATAAGTTACAGCTTCATAACTGTAATTACTATTAAAGTGCAGTTTACTTTTATTTTTTTATACACTAACCAATATAGAATTTATTTCAACATCATTATTTGAATGTAGTACAATTATTGTCTCGTTACAAAATGCAAACTAAGAATGTGTAATCTTATGTAACCAACATTTAGGCCATCTTTTTTGTTACACGATATAAGTTAGTATATGATTTTAATTTTTATCGATATATATTTACAAAGTTTTATACTATCTGCTAGATTCATTATTTTTTAATATTTAACAAGTTCTAGTTGAAGTTTCATAAATAACGAATCGATTTTTTGCATTGAAATTAAAGCTTGAACACTCTTCCATTACAATAATGTATTGTAACGGAACACTACCAATTTTTGATAACAATGGAGTTTATGAAACACAGTTTGCTGGGATTTTTACAATTAAATAACTTGCTTTAATATTATTAACATCTTTAATTGCTATTGAGCTTATACTATTATTCTTGAGTAATACCTAAATAAGACACCTTCCTTTGTCCGCAATACTGTCTTTTTCATCAAGGTGTATGTATGAAGTAGATGTTTTGTTGTAGGTCACTAAAAGATAAAAATTGTCTGAATCGGTTTTGATAGCAATGACTGATAGATTAAGAAATTTGTGTTGTTTTATATAATATGTTTCCTTTTTATATACAAAAGTGTGTTATTTTTTAATGCTATTGTTTTATATATATTGATAACTGTTACCTGATTCTATGTTACATAATTTTATTCCTTGATAACTTACATAGGCTGGATATGTATTTTATTGTTAATTGTGTTAAGCTGTTACATTTATACAATGAAAAGGCTACTGTTTATAACTGTAAAAGTCTATAGTTTAAGTTGTTAAAAATAAATATTATTTAAAAGGCTATTTTTGTTTAGTTTCCTTTTTTGTCCACATAACATTCTTTACGTCATGAAGCAATGTGCGAACATAAAATGTGAAATAACTCACAAATGGCACCAGGATATCCAAAAAGATGTCCAGGAACCCTTGTAGACTGGAATTGATTACGTCATTTCCAGGGCTGGAATTCCAGTCTGCCTACACATGAGACATTTTAATAGAGTGATGCTCTTTCGTATCATTGCTCTTCCTCCTCTCACTACTTAATCTATGACAAAAGGAGCTAGATATCCTGGTGGATGAAAACTATGCTGAACTTCAACCATTGCACTCCTTTACCATAGGTCATGGTGTTTTCCAAAATTGTCTCGTTTTAAGCAATTGATTTGTACTTAAGCAAGTGAGATTTGTTTTCCTCCGTTCTTAGTATTTCATCTGAAATAAAATGCAAATATTTTAAACCATAATATTCCAGTATTATAAAAACAAATACATTGTAGAATATCCAAAATTATTAATTTCACTTTTAGTTTGAGGGGTTTTGAATAATCTGAAGACTGAAAGATAAAGGTTTAATATTGATCCTGTAAGACAAAATTAATTGTTTGTTTGAAGTTTATTTTTAAGGGTGGAAGGATTGTGAAGGAAACAGGATTTTTCCAGACATTTGCCATTGTTCAGTGAAACAAAAAATCAGTAACACTACGTTTCAAGATCTGCAATCTGATCTCTTCTTCAGGTAAATAACAAACCTAATACATAATCACAAACTAGGTTAAAATAAACTAATCATACCAAAGAAGTGGTACCTAAGAGGTTAAGTGGTAGAGAGGACTTTATAGTCCTAACTTCGCCTCCAATAAAGACATTTTTCATTTCATTTCAAAGCTTAGCACGCCTAAGTCAGGAATCACAGCCACCATGTTAGGTGTCAACTTCATTAACTCTAAAACATGCACTTAATATTATGAAGAAGAGATTAGATTGCAGATCTCGAAATGTTACTGATTTTTTGTTTCACTGAACAATGGCAAATATCCGGAAAAATCCTGTTTCCCTCTCAAAATTAATAATTGTAAATAAAACCAGCTCCTAAAGACAATTGTGACAATGAACTCTGCTTCATTCTTCGGTTTGTTATGTAACAATGCAAAAAGGATATTTTATTACAAACTAAATGGTATCATAGGAAGTATGATATAATTAGCTTGACAGTGGATATAACTAATGTAACTAAATTTTATTTGCATTAGATTATTCATCAAGTCTATTTAACTTTCTCTTCCTACGTGTACCCTTTCTCTTGCAGTATAGTTTAACTGTAAAGTGATCCTGTACCCTCACTTCTAGAGTACATGTCTACTAGTACATGTTTACTAAGATGTGTTATGTTGTCACAGAATACAACACACGTTCCAAGAGTGTGAAGAACAAAAAATTAATATTCTTTCAATAAAAGTTATAAGCTGCTATTCACAGTCATTACATTTTTCAAGTTTCGGAGGAAACTACCTCAATACAAATAAAGATTCCATCACGTTAATCAATCTATGGAATTACAAATTTTTAGTTTCACTTTTCATGTGAAAAACATATTGTAAATGTTACAGCTAAAGAAAGTTTTTAATATTTACCCAAAAGTTTTGCTTCCTTTCATTATATACAAATGTGGGGTAAACTGGTTTTCTTAAAGGAAAACTGAAAGTAAATCAAGCAAAAATTTAATGAATAAAAATTATAAAAAACGTGATACTTTAGCAAAAAGATGTAATTTTTAAACTGTTGAATGTGCATAAAATACTTAAATTATTATTTTTTAAATGCTAAATCTTAATGAGGGAGGAGAACTACTATATGAGACTAAATATAGTACTTACCACTATTTTTGTTTTTTTTTTAATAAAGAAGTATGGATTTTGATGAATTATGGGAAAATACTTATATGAAACAACATAATCAATCTATAAATTGCATTGTTAGACAGTTTCTATAGAAACTAATTTTATAATTAAGTATTTTGTTGTGAACTTTATTAATGTTTGTATTGGGTTGGTACAACTTAAGTGGTGGTCTTTACATGTTATATCAGGTGAACGTGTACGTCAGCAGCTAGTGCACTTGAAGAATTTTGCAAGATTTCCTTCTCCAGTGAAACGCAAATCAGGCAATCATATCGCGTGGCGCCTTTATATTATTTAAATGGCAACCGAGAATCAAATAAGTTTATCTTAACCAATTTGTTTTATACAAATACTCATTTCTTCCCTAAATCTACTTGGACTAATTAATTTGTAACAAATATATAATTTTAAAATAAAAAACACATTTGTAAAGTATACCATACAGTTCAATGAGTTACAAAGAGAAATTATGGTTCTACATTATTCTCTTGTAGGGTAGATACTTATTTTCTGTGATAGACAGTAGCAAACACGACGTAATTAGGTATCCCAGTTATCTAACCTAATAAGGGAGGGGAGTATTACATGGTATACGGGTGACAACCTGCCCAAGGACTGGCCCTAGTACCATGTAATGCTCTAACCTGGGTGTGTATAACAGTGTCATTGCTGTTGTTTCTAGTAACAGTGGTGAATGCACGACAACTGTTTTAAGCACAGGCAGTCCCAATCCCTGCCAAGGTTGGTTGTTTAACAATTTTAAAGTAACATTTTAATAGATCTCATAGATATTTCCTTCGTGACATACTTTCCACAATCATAGTGTTACGAGAGTAACATGTCAACCACTAAAAAAGGATGAAGTTTGTTTATAAAAGTTCAAAATAGCCGAACAAGCATGTTGCTTAGTTTAACCACTACATATTTGTTAATTATTTTCTACAGTGTTAGGAATAAATTTTAATCCTTAATAAAACTAGTAATACTTTGGTACTAATACATATTAGTTCAGTATTAGTAACAAATAATATGAAATTCTGGCATACCTAAGCGGTATGTCACTGGCCCAGCAACATTTATTTGTTAAATACAACTTACTGTAAAGGGTATTATATACTATTACTGGTGTACAAATTTGTAACAAATGAGTGCAAAAAAGTACCTATATATTTATTTAAATACTATTTCCAAACTGTCGAGCCAGTGACATGTACATGATTTAATCACACATGAAATTTCTTTCTCCTTGTGTGTTTATTTGTTTATTGACATTCTTTTGTACATTATCATAGAGATAAGAACAAGGGTCATAGAAATACATGTTAAAATTCAGTGGTTAGGCATTGTCAGTCCATTGATAAAATTTATCAACTTGGTAGAAAGGATGTTCTTGTAGCCAGCACTTCAGGAGTTGTCCAAACTGCAGCCTGCTGGTCTTCTTCAGGTCCACTGGAAGGGCATTCCATAACTTGGCTCCAGCGTATGTCGGTTTCCTTTCTGTGGCTGTCAGTCTGTGTACAGGGAGTTGCTAGCTAGAGGCATGTCTGGTGTAGCTTTGAATTTGGGCACCAGTTCTTGCTGCTTCGGGTGACTTGAGGTGGAGAAAAGAGACTGCTTCCAAGATGTAAAGATTCACTACAGTGAGTATTTTCAACTCTGCAAAGGCTTGACGACAGGATTCTTTAGGCTGGAGACCCTTTAGAATCCTGATTGCTCTTTTTTGGTGGACAAAGAGCCGCTGCAAGTTGCTTGTTGTAGTGCTCCCCATCCTGCAATCCTATACTGGAGGTTATATTCATAGAGGGCGTAGTAAGCTAGCTACCTTTGCTGTTGCTGTGTCACTAATATTTTTTATTCTGCAGATTACATACAGTGTTGTGCTGAGCTTCTTGCAAAGGGAATCTACGTGGTCAGTCCAATCAAGACGGTCATCAATTAATATACCCAGGTACTTTGAAGTAGTAGTTTCCTCCAGATTTGGTAGCCTTCCTGTTGTTTATTTGTGTCTTCCTAGGACCAGTTGCTTCATTTTATTCTCATTTATAACAAGATCATTTCCTTGGCTTTATTGTATTGCCATGTTTAGTGCGGTGTATGCTGCTATTTCAAGTTGTTCTGGTTCTTTTTGACCAAGGAGGAGGACCGTATCGTCAGCATACAACAGTGTATGGCTATAGTCTTGCATGTAGCTAGGGAAGTCATTTGTGTATAAAATAAACAAAATAGGCCCTAGTACAGATCCTTGTGTTACACCGCGATTAATGATCTGTGGAAGTGATTTTATCTGTTGTGTTAATCCATTGCTGATGTGGTTTATTTCGATAATTTGTCTTCGTTCTGTTAGGTAGCTTTTTATCCAGTTGTATGATTGTCCTTTCACTCCAACATTTGGCAGTTTGTTTAAAGGATGTGTATGGCTAAGGCAATCGAAGGCCTTAGAGTAGTCGAGCAGGATAGTAGTAACTGTGTTGTCTTCTTCCAGTTGATCTGTTAGGAATTCGACAATGCTAATA
This sequence comes from Homalodisca vitripennis, assembly GCF_021130785.1. Lineage (NCBI taxonomy): Eukaryota > Metazoa > Arthropoda > Insecta > Hemiptera > Cicadellidae > Homalodisca > Homalodisca vitripennis. The sequence goes on along the minus strand of NW_025783400.1, from coordinate 10,661 downwards.
TGTGCTGTTGTTGTTGATCTTCCAGTCTGAAAACCGTGTTATTGTGATGTAAGCAGTTGGTTGATTGACAAGTGTTGTAGGAATCTGCTCAAAATAATTTTTCCATAACTTTAGAAAAAGTTGGTATCAGTGATATCGGCCGATAGTTAGCAAGTTGTTTGTTTCCTTGTTCGAGCTTTGGATAAACTTTAGATATTTTTAAAGCAGATGGAAATGTTCCAGAAGTGAAAGATTTGTTAATGATATTCACTAGAGGACCAACTATTTCTTCTTTACTTATTTTCAACAATTTTGTAGAAGCACTGTCATATCCAGCTGAGGTTTTGGTTTTCAATGATGGTATTAGTTTGTCTACCTCTTCTAGGGATGTCAGTTGTAGTATTAAATTTGAAATATCTAAATTTGCGTCTGATAGTATTCTTTGAACAGTGTCTTGGTTTTGATGTATTGTGTCTTCGGCTATGTTTGTGAAAAAATTGTTGAAATGTTCTGCAATTTTGACGGGGTCACTTATCAGTTCTCCCTGTATGTCTAATGCTAAGGGCAGGGGTTTATCCTCTTTTGACCTCCTCTCTGAATTTATGATTTGCCATATTGCCTTTGATTTTTTATCTGCCACTGTTATCATATCAATGTTTTCTTGTCGTCTCAGATATTTCAGCCTAAGGTCATATTCTTTTTTTAATTGAGCTGCATTATTTTTGTCAATCTCACTTCCAGTTATATTGTGTAAGTCTTGAGCTTCAATGTAATGTCTCCTCAACTGCGTTGCTATGGGATCAGTCGGAATTTGCTTATTTCGTTTTGTTTTTATTCTCATTTTTGTTATAGGGCATGTCATATCTATTGCGTTAGAAGGAATACTGCTAAAACTGTTGTAAGACTCCTCTGCATTCGTTGAGCTGTAGACTGCTGGCTAGTTTTGCTGGTGAAGGAGAGCTTTTAACTTAAGCAAATTTCTTGTACTCATGTTTCTGCGTTCAGCCGATGGTGGGGGGGGAGTAAGTAGTTATCCAAGTTGATGGTACAGAGCTGTCCTGTGTGATCTGAGATTGCTGTGTTTAAAACCTTTACATGCAGTTTTTCTAGCTGTAGGTTAGTACATACACAGTCTATGGATGTTTTTTCTAGTGTATGGGAGGTCCAGTCTCTGGATGTTGTAACTAGTCAAGATTTCAGTCATTAAAATCTACAGTCATTCTTTTTTGCCTTGCTGTCAATATTAATGTCACCCATGATTACTACTGGCTTGTTAGTTGGTAAGTGTTTCTAATGCGTCAGATACAACATCCAGACCCGCCTCCAAGTTTCCTTTAGTCCTGTAAACCCCAACTAGGTAGAGACTGGACTTGCCAAGTTCAATTTTAGCAATGTGCTAACCTGCATTACTGTTCTTCCCCTATAAGCATTTTAATTTTTAAAAAAATCTTAAACAGCATCACTTTTTAAAAACTGTAATCTAAGGAATACATAATTCGTATCTGGTTGATATCCGTGATGAGAAAACCATTTGTAATTATGCAAATTTGACTGCTATGTATGGGTTTATGGCGGGGGAAGGATTTCAATACCCCCTAGGCCCCGGTGGTCCAAACACCCCAGAGAATATTTGAGTGCCCCACTGCTAGAGACAGTGTGGCTTGAAAGCAAAATTCTGTGTGTGCAATGACGAACTTTGGCGCCCCTTGTAATGAGAATTGTTAAGTAAAACAAATTGTATCTTTTTTATCAAGCCTTAATAGATGTGATGTAATGAACTTGGGTAAATAGCAAAATTATTCTTGTACTAATTCTATATTCTAATACAATACAATTCTAACTGTACAATAATATAATGTACAAGAATGTACTAATACTTGTACATTATATATTGGTTCAACATGTTAAAAAAACCAGCTTTATATTTATAGAAAAATGTTTGATTTATTACTCAGTAAAAGTATTTAAATTAGATTAAAGTACATTTAAACACACATACTTTGAATAAGGTACATATCATTATATGCATATACACTTGAAATGAATCTTCCTAGCTTTGGCTGCCAAAAATGCGCTTATTAGGCCATTATAATCTAAAGATGATGAAATACCACTTTCAGTTGACAAAATAGCAAGGTTGTTGAATATTTTAGTATAAGGGTAGACCTTAAATTCGTTTTTATTAGTTTTATTTTGGAAAAACTTTGCTCCGCCAATGCTACTGACATTGGCATAGTCAGGAGTATTTGCAAAACAACCCACACATTTACGTAGGTGTCTGTAGTTCCAGTTTTCAAAAGAAAGTTGAGCACGTGCACTGGCGTTTTCTGGCCTGAAACAATAAAAAGAAATTAATAAACAAATTCTTAACGCTTGGAAAAACTTTGAATTGTTTTTATCGTTCTTATAACTATTATAATTTAACTGAGCAAATGGTCAATAAATATAATAAGTTTTGAATAACTAAAATGTAAAATTAAAATTTACCTTTGTTTTGGCTTGAGATCTTTGATAGATATAAGCTCCTAAAATATCTCCTCTCTTTTGGTGTCACTGCCGTTCTCATCTGAAAGTTCTTTGACTTAACAAGCAAGTCCTCCCTCTTAGGCAATTCATCAATTTCTAAAAGGAACTCAACTTTTGAGATTTTTTCTTCAAGCTGTTCAAATCTTTCTTACAAAGCCAATATTGGCAGTCTTAACTAGTGGTATAAAATTTCAACTTTAAATCGCTCTTGGGGTGAGAGTGAAAATTGTTTCATCATTGACTTTATGATTAAATTGCTTTTTTCTTCCTTCTGATGTATGGTGTTTTAAAGCTTTCTACAATCTCTAACTCTTTAGCTCTTCGGTTTTTAGTAAACAGCTGAGGAATCCATTTTCACGGAAGTCTTAAAAATCTTTAACTGAAACTGTGGTTTGATAGAAGTTGACAGTCTTTGACTGACTAATTATTACCTAGTTACAGAATACAGCAGAAATATTTTTCTAAAAGGAGGTGTAGCCGTATATGCAAAAGAAACACTTCAGAGTCACATTGAAGCAATCAGTGTTCATGATCGGTGTATTAAACTTGTGTGTGAAGTAGCGGTAATAAGAATTAAACAAGGAAAAACAGACACCTACATTATAGGAGTATGTAGAAATCAAGGCAATCTGGCTTAAAGCCTTGAAGTCATATCACAGACCCTAGAAAAAATACTAACAGGGACAAATAACACCATCCTCATGGGTGACATAAACATAGGCTGTCTGGATAAAAAGAACGACTACAGTCATATGCAAGACATCCTAAAAAGTCACAATATGGTATGACTTGACCTACCGCCTACCAGAATTACACCAACTTCCAGAACCTCTATAGACTGTGTCTGCACCAATCTTCAGCCAGAAGACTTACATGTTCAGATAATAAATACTGGGATTTCGGACCACACAGGCCAGCTATGCACAATACAGAGGAATTGTGTACCACCTTGCACATCTAAAACCACAGAACGCAGACATATGAATATTAGAAACCTCCTAAGACTGAAATCACGACTTAGCCAGCATGACTGGGCAGAAGCAGAAGTGTACAGTTCCATTGAGATAAATGACACCTATAACAAGTTTCTTCAAACGCTAACTCACGCACTCTACTTTGGTCAGATCGAGAATGACTCAAGAGACTAAATAAACCAGTACTAAATGACCCATTGACAATTCACCTAAAAGAAATGCTAGTTAAGGCTCAAAACCAATACAATGCCTCAGGTAGAGAAGAGTATAAAAGAAATGCATCACAAATAAAAAGAGAATACGACCTAATATTACAACAATTGAGACAGCAACCTACAAAATACATTATAGCTGAAGCTGACAATAAGACTAAAGCGCTCTGGAGGGTTATAAACTCTAAAAGAAAGTCAAAAGAACAGCCCAACCTACCCATCGAATTAGACCTTCAAGATACCTTTACCTCAGACCCGGAAAAGATGGCAGACTGCCTCAATGATTTTTTCATAAACACAACTAAAGACACATTAAAAAGAAATGGACAGGTTATCAATCAATTGATGGTAATACCTATGGACAGACCTAACGTTCCTACACTCATCCTCCATCCGACAAACAGTCTACGAGTAGAAGTATCCAAGGTTATAAATGGCTTAAAACCAAACACATCTTCAGGATACGATGGAATCTCTGCCAAGTTACTGAAAACCTGTAATGGAGAACTGATTAACCCTCTAGTAGATATAATAAACAAATCCTATATTTCAGGAACCTTTCCAACTGCCTTAAAGTTGGCATAGGTTTACCCAAAGTTCAAGCAGGGCCCCACCCACTCAACCACCAAATTATCGACCAATTTCTCTGATACCGACATTTTCTAAAGATAAGCTCAAGTCTCTTTGTAATTAGAAGGGTGAAGAGTATATGTGATACTGAAACAGCTAAGATCGCCTACCACAGCCTGTTGGAGTCCCATTTGCGCTATGGCATTGCAGCTTGGGGAGCCACTACGGGAGGTAATCTAGAGCGAGTACTCCTATTACAAAACCGTGCAATAAGAATACTTGGAGATCTCCAGCCAGACAAACCTGCAGAAAGAAGTTTCAGAGATCTGAAAATTCTAACCGTGGTTAACCTGTATATCTTGGAAGTCATCACATACCTACACCTTAAATCACCTGATTCCATGAAGTACGCAGCTCTGTTCCATAACTACAATACAAAACACTCAGCTAATTATTGCCTCCCTATACACCATCGTACTATGACAGAGAAGAAACCCAGCTACGCAGTAGCCAAGATGTGGAACAGTCTTCCCCCCAACCTGAAAATGTCCAAGAAAAAACAGTTTCGTAATCTTCTTAAGAACTGACTCCTAGATCATCCCTTCTACTCTTTAAATGAATTTTTTGAATGGAGACTATTAGAAGATATGCACATTTCGTAGAAGACAACACAATTCTTATGTTTTAAATATTTATTGTTTTTAATTCAATTTTGACGCAAATTCTGTTCTTAATATTCATGAATAAAGCACACTTGACTATTGACTATTTGATTGCAATATCTTACTATCAATGTTTATTTTAAATAAGATATCATACCATGCAGTCGAGGACACTAAGAAACCAAAATTTTAAATCGCTTCCATAAGTGTACCCAGGAGGGGGGTGTTTTGGAGGTTGTAACCTCTCCATTGATAAAAATATTCAAGGTATATTTAAATTTATACCTTAAACTTTACTGAAATTATACTCATAGTCGAAGCAGATACTCAAAGTCAAACCATGTTCATAGTTCAGTTACGTTTTGATTGGTTTTGATACTTTTGTCTGTAACAGCTAGTCAACTAGAGGACAGACAGTAAAACAGTATTTCTTTCAGAATGAAGAGTCCATGTCCCACCTGTTAAAGGGCTTGGTGAGTCTCAGTATCAAGCCCAAGTTGCGAGCAGCCTTATTGCATATATTCCTGATGTGAAGTTCCCAAGATAGATTAGATGATAAAGTCACACCAAGATCCTTGACAGATAAGCTTCTACGAAGTGCATGACCTCTGATTGAGTAGGTGTGTAAGACTGGAGACTTATTGCGGTTGAAAGTGATGCAGCTGGACTTGTCAAGGTTGAGAGTCATTGAGTTAGCTTGAGACCATACATCTACTTGTGTGAGATCGTTCTGAAGGAGTACAGCATCTTCGGCGGTGCAAATCTTCATGTAAAGCTTCAAATCGTCTGCAAAGATAAGATGTTTGCAGCGAAGACGAAATGTGACATCATTTATATATAGGTTAAATAATGAAGGGCCTAGGTGAGACCCCTGAGGTACACCAGACGCAGGGGCGGTTTCAGGGAAGGGGCCATGGGGGCCATGCCCCCCCCCCCGAAATACTAGGAAAGCTTAGTGTAATATTTTCTATAATCTATAAGTTCTAACAAAATTGAATCCCAATACTCGTACATATCAATTAACAATAATTATTTTAGTATAAAAACGAGTCAAACAGAAAGTATTTATTTTTAAATAGTATTAAGTTAACAATCAGTTTCAGTGGTCAAAAGGCACTCGCATCTAGTTGGCGCCTTGAGAACACAAAGAAATCTGGCAACAGTGCAGCCGCGCACCTCCCAACCGTCATCTTGTTATTGTAGTGACTCACGGCCCACGCTCGTCGCGTATCACGTAGTCTGTACTCACCCGCCGACTTGTATACTTATAGTGTTGTGTTTTCTGTATTCGTTGCCTCCACTGGTTTGTTTAATGTTTAGTTTAATCTGCAGTTCTAAAAAAATGGTAAGTACGAAACACAGACAAATGTTATAGGCTATACTGTTTATGTGTAATTGTGTAGACTATAGGCCTAAATAGTGTATTTACAAAGTAGTATTGCATTTACATTAAACGAGGAAAACAAACTCAAAAGTAATTAATATTTATGCATTTATTTTATGCTCATGTATGAGTGCACGATATTCATATACTTCTTCTTTGTAAAAGAAATAGGTGCACATAATCACATATTTATTTCTTTTAAATTGAATTTAATGACTAAAAAACGGAAAGACGCCAGAAACGCGCGCCACTATGTGTTTATTTTCAAGTATTTAATACCCCTTGGAAACAACCTGACTATAAGATAAAAAAGATTCAGAATTTGTTCTTGTATTTGACAAAAACAGAATTCAACAAATAACACCAAAATGAAAACAAATTTTCATCTACATTCGACTTTTTTCTAAAGCTATATTCTTTTGGCCCTTTACATATTTAAAGTTGCTGACCTATGTAAATTAATATGGATATATTATTCAATTTTGTGGAATGAGCATCTTCAGACCTATATTTTTGACAATTCATTATCGTGGAATTTATTTTTGCACAATGTTTCAATATATGTAGTATTCCGTGGCGTTGCTAAATAAGCAGTAGCTTTTTGGAATACCTATCATGAAGTGGCCCAGTTCGAATCCCGTCGGGGAGAGTCGGGACCATCTCTCATCTCAAGTATAAGTACAATTTTATTAAGACTTTTCTATGTTTAAAGGTAAAATATAATAACTAATTAGTGAATACGTACCGGTAACTATTTGGAAGCATAATACGGTCTTGTCTAGGTTAGGAAAGGAACTATAAACAAATAACAAAATCACGAGACAGGCGCTTGGCTTTAAAATAAATACTCAACCTTAATTTTTTAAATGATAATTAATAACTTCCTAATTGTTTCAGGCATCTCAAAATAATCGAAAACGACCGAATCCAAAATCAATTATTAGTTCATATTTTCAAAAAGTTGAGAAAATAACAGACGACAATGAACCACGTGTAAAAAAGACTAATACATCTTCATCACAACCTGATCCTGACTAATGCATAAATACTTTATCAATTTCTCTTACCGATGCTGCATCTAACAACACCACTATTGTGAACACTGAAGAGCACAATGAAAACCAAAATACATCCCTAGAATTAGGTAGAGATGGTAGTTGTGCCAATGACATAGGGCTTTTTGTGAATAAAAAAGACAGATGAATTTACAAAGTGTCAGTTGTTAGAACGACATTGGACACCGCCCAAATCATATGAATTCCCACATTCAAATTCACACACTAAAAATGGCAAGGGAAGTAAAACGTTACTTAGGTCATCAACACCTGGAACAAAGAAATTGGCTAGTTTTTTCCGACGTTAAAAAGGGGTTATTTTGTAAGTTCTGCGTTTTGTTTTCCGATAAAAAGTGTGGGCACAATAAAGGGATGTTAGCTCAGAACCTTGTAACCCAACCCTTGGACTTCATATGCCAAGCTATTGGGTAAAGACGGCTTCATACAAACACATGAAAACACGGCTTATCATAAAATATGCGTGCAGGCTGGTCTAGACTTCCTTCAAAGTTATCACAATCCGGACAAATCCATTGACAACCAAGTAAACTCTCAACGACTACAGCAGGTACAAGAAAATAAAGAGAGGTTACGCCCAATAATAGAATCAATCGTATTCTTAGGCAGACAAAATATACCTTTAAGAGGTCATCGAGATGATGGACGACTGGATGAAGAGGCTGGTCCGAGTAACGAGGGGAATTTTAGAGAACTGTTAAGATTCAAAATCTCTTCAGGAGATGAGACACTAAAAACGGCACTTAGCCGCAGCGTCTTCAAGAGCAACCTATATTGGTAATACCACTCAAAACCAATTGATCACATGCTGCGGTGAAGAGATAACGGAAACAATATTAAATCAAGTCCGAAACGCAAAGTATTATTCGGTGATTTTTGACGAGACGACAGATATTTCACATGTCGAACAACTGTCTTTGAACTTAAGATATGTACACAACAATAAAATTCGGGAAGATTTTGTTAAATTTATTGATGCTTATGAAAACATAAAATCCATCAGTCCAGATCAAGATGTGCATAGTGAGCAACGTTTAAGTGGAGAGGCTCTAGGAAAGATTGTTGTTAAATTACTTCATGATTTATCCTTAGATCTGAACAACTGTGTAGGAATTGGCACAGACAGTTGTAGTGTAATGTCGTCTGAAGCAGCGGGTGCAGTATCTGAAATACAAAAGGTTGCAAAACATGCATGTAGATGTCCGTGTTTAAATCACGCCTTGAACAACTCTCTTTCAACTTCTGTAAATATTGCTTGTATCCGAAATACAGTAGGGATAATGAAATCAGTAGTGTCGTTTTTCAATGTGTCGGCCAAGAGAAAATCAAGTTTTAAAATTAACACTAGGGCGTCAGTTAAGTAGTTTGTGTGAAACTAGATGGGTAGAGCGACATGAAGGAGTAATTCAGTTCAGATCTGGGATTCGTCAGATAGTTGAAGCACTCACATCTATCTCGTCATGGCAAGATCGCACAACTTCGTCAGTTGCAGCGACTTTGCTCAACTCTTTATGCACGGCTGAGTTTTTAATATCAATGATGTCATTGATTGACGTTCTAAAAGTCTCATTGCCGCTCAGTCGACTTCTACAAACACCATCACTTGACACTAACCGGGCATCTACCGCAGTCACCAACACCATGGCAACATTAAAAGAAAGAAGGATTAAATGTGATGATATATTCAAACAAATATTTTTTGAAACCAAAGCGCTAGCAGAGGAGCTGGATGTTGAATTGAAGTTACCAAGACGTACGGGCAGTCAAACTAAGAGATCAAATCACCCAGGAGACGTAGAAGAGTACTACAGACGATCTATTTATATACCTCTTCTTGATAATGTTTGTGCTGGCTTAACATCCAGGTTAAGTTATAGCTCACTGGAATGTTTTGGCCTACGAGGAATAATTCCCACCAATATAGTTGAGGATGCCAGAGAAAAAAATGATCTCATTGTCAATTTAAAAAAAGGTTTCGAACAGTTTGCACCTATTATCGGTGATGGAGATACCCTAAGTAATGAAATTCAGTTTGAAGGTGAAGTGGACCTGTGGAAAAATCACTGGAAGATGAAGAAGGAGAAAGAGCAAAATGTAAAACTCCCTGAAGATATATTGAAAGTGTTAGACTCCTGTGACCCAAATATATTTCCAATTATCCATGATGTTCTCAAAATCTTGGCCACACTTCCAGGTACGTAAATTAATAAATAAAATTAGTCATATAGGTATGGGCTGGCTGGGTGACTTTACATACTTTAGATATGTGGGTTTAAATGGAAAAGCACACAGAATGGGTACTGTATTACCTGAAGAGTATACTATAAGAACTAACCTAAGAATAAAAATTGTTTTCCAAGTTTAACTTAAATAAATATAAATGTAACACACAATCAAGTAATAGTAATTTTTTCATTCATGAACGCAAAATAAGTAAATTCATTAAAATTAATATGTAGTCTATATTTTATAATAACTATTTCAGTTCCATGAGTGATTTTATTATTTTATTTCCAGTCAGTGTGGCTTCGGCAGAAAGGACTTTCTCCACTTTAAGAAGAGTAAAGCCTTGGCTGAGATCAAGAATGGGAGAAACACGTCTCACGGGCCTTTGCATGCTTCACGTTCACAGGCATCTTCAAGTAGACCACAGATAAAATAATAGAACGATTTGCAAAGAAAGGTGCAAGAAGGCTTGAGTTTGTGTTATAAGTTTTGTATTTTGAACCAGTATTTGTTTTTAAAAGCCATCTTGTACACAATAAACTTGTTTTCAGTAAACAGTAGCAGTTTCTCTGTAACCATCCAATTTACGTTAGAATATTAAACCTCTTTTGACTTTAAATTGCTTAAAATTACAATTTTAAAATGTTAGAATTAAACATTTTTTCAAGTTTTTCTTGATTTACAAGGACTTTGACGTAGCGAAAATTTCTCTCTGTGAATTAAAATTGTGGTTACAGCAATACAGCATAAAAGAGGACTTTTCAATGACCAATGAGCTACATAAAAACAAGATAGCCCCCCTGAAAATCAGCCCTGGAACCGCCCCTGATCCAGACGTAGCAACAAATTCTTTTGAGATGTGTGATCTGTATCGCACTTGAAGGATTTCTGTGTTGAAGGTAACTCTCAAGCCAACGTAGAAAGGTTCCTTTGAATCCATATGCTTCCAGCTTCTTTATCAGAATGGTGTGGGACACTCGATCAAACGCCTTGGTGAAATCCAGCTCTATAGTATCAAATTGGTTGCCAGATGGGAAGCCGTGCTGGTGAATGTT
>NW_025783399.1:0-20603 GCF_021130785.1 Homalodisca vitripennis | reverse complement strand
CGCAGGATGCTTTATTGCTCTAATATTATTTATCTAGCTTTTTGACGATTTGGTTGGTATTGCGATATTCCCTAAATACGGCACATAATCAAAACTTCTCTTGGCCCGTTTATCACCTTTTGTTTTTGAGGCAATATACATAATAAAACTTCTTGCTATCTGCTACATATATGATAAATTAGCAGCATCGCGTACATTTATACTTATACAATACATTTCTGTGTGAATTTAAGAAGTAACAAATACAATACTAGAGTCTGCAACATTCATGCATCAGTCTTTGAGTGAGGAAAGTGGAACCATATATTAATTGTTTATGGTCTTAGCGCCCTAAGGAACTTCATGATTTCAAACGCTTATGTTTTAATAATCGTTTTAAGTCCATAACTTCGTTTTTTATCTAACAATATTATTACTCGTACAATTTAATTTGGGGTGGGAGTCCCCTAATAATTCGGGGGTCCTCATAAAAATTGGACCTATGTAGAAAAATCTGAGGCAGTGTTTTAATATCTGACTCTTTTTATATGGATGCCGAAAATCATAAAGTAAATGTTAAATTGAGGGCTAGAAGTCCTCTCTAACACTTAAACTGGGAATCAACTTTTTTTCGAACCACCACCAACCACCAAGGAAGGTGGGCTGCTTGTAAGAACAGAATCGCACAGTGGTCATCCATCCAAGCAGCAACCACGCTCGACGTTGAATATGGTACATTGGCGTTTATTTTATAGTGTTTTACTTTGTAGAACAAATTTTGTGGTTCAGATATTTAAAAAATGTAATTTAACTTTTTACTAAAAAAATTGCTTACAAACTATGTCAAATACAATTTTTACTGCCAACCTACCCATTTGAGGTAAAGTAGTCGAGACTATTTTCATAATAATACTGAAAAAACTATTATGTGAACAATTCCTATTTCAATTCAACGTAATTCACAAGTTTAACTTTCATTAATTTTTTTACATTGCAGATTAAAACTTTTCGCAGAAAAATAATTAAACCCTAGCCTATTCTGTTTACCATTAAATTATTACAGTTTGATCAATTAATAGTATTATAGTATACTCATATACATCATAAGTAGATCAACCAGGATGATCTAATTATGATCGACAGTTGGTATGAGACTAATAGAATGAGGCTCAATATTAAAAACTGCCAAGAAGTAACATTTAATCGTTGTCACTCATATATAACCTTTGAGTACATTGTAATTGGCGAACCCATAACTCCTGTTCCAAGAGATAAAGGATCTTGGTGTTTTATTGACACCTTCATTGAACCCTGAGCCCCATGTACTGAACATCTGCGGCATGGCAAACAGGATGCTTGGTTTTGTTCTCCGCTTCTCTAGACACTTCAGCTACATATTGGCACTTAAGACTTTGTACTGTGCCTTGGTACAAATCCTTGAATATGGCTCCCCTGTCTGGGAATCCTCATCAGAACTTTCCTATAGACGAACTAGAGAAAATCCAGAGAAGATTCGTCCGAGCGGTGGACGTCAGGATGGGTTTCACCTATCAACAAGTCCCCATCGAAGACCTGTTCCGTGATCTAGGGCTCCAGCCACTTGTGAGTCGCAGATTTACCGCAGACATTTATGCTGGCTCCATAAGATCCTCAACGACAACATCGACTGTCCTGATATATTACAAATGGTCCTATTCAAGACTCCATCATCCACCCGATCTAGCGGACAAAAATGTGTAGTTGTATATGAACATTGCATAAACGTATGGTAATTTAATATAAAGTATGATATTTTTCTAATTCAGTCTTGGTTTTACACTGATGTTTCAATTTATAGCTTTATATCCCACCGATCGGATAATCAAGGTCGTAAACCGCCCATGTACTCGCAGAGAGTGTAATGAGAAACTCGGCTATGGAGCCAGGAAATGAGACAGGCGAAGAGGTAATAAATATGCATTTGCGAGTTTCTATACAAATTTACTGCAGAGAACAAACATTTTCTTTTAAGTCTTTAATTTTTTATGGAGTTTTAAATTCAACATAAAAATGCTTCAGCGTGTGATAAAGCATTATTTATGGCTATTAAGTTATATTCAAATTCACTGGTACCATTTATCTATTTATTGTTATGTTACCTTTTTAGCAATCAGCCATGATTGAAAACTGTACATATTTCTAAATAAAGTTCTAAATATTTCCTGGGAGTTTATCAGATCTATAAAGGCGAAGTATATAATCAGTTTTATTATACCCTAATGCGTATCTTCTTGGTGTAAAATTTTAAGACGGATATGTTAACCCATATTATTAAAAACAGATTGTGTTTACGTACGATCAGCCAGTTCGGTGATATCCCGGTGCCTAATACTACTATGTATTGATCTGTTTAGATTGTTTATAAATCCTTTCATATAAAGCCTCTCAATCACTCGATTCCGATATAACTATTTAAACATTATTTGATTACGGAATAACTAATATATTCTTAAAACAAGTTATGAAGGCGAGGTTGTTATATTGATAAAGTGAGCTTGCCTACAATAATAAAACGTTATTTGTTCTATATTTTATTGATATAAGTTGTTCGTCTATATTTTCAATTAGGTTTTGATGAAGGCGAGGTTGTTAATATTGATAAGAGCTTGCCTACAATAATAAAACGTTAATTTGTTCTATAATTTATTGATATATAGTTGTTCGTTATATTTTCAATTAGGTTTTTGATGAAGGCGAGGTTGGTTATATTGATAAAGAGTTTGTATACAATAATAAAACGTTATTTGTTCTATATTTATTGATATAAGTTGTTCGTTATATTTTTCAATTAGGTTTTGATGAAGGCGAGGTTGTTATATTGATAAGAGCTTGCCTACAATAATAAAACGTTATTTGTTCTATATTTATTGATTATAAGTTGTTCGTTGTATTTTCAATTAGGATTTGAGGGAACGAAAAATCTGAAAGAATTGGGTGATATTTTGCACGGGATAGGAGCTAATTCTAGCGTTGTAAAGTATTATTGAACTGCAAATATGAATGACAATAATATTATTTACCATTTTATAAAAAGCGGACCAGTAATAAAACAAAAGTAACTTACTCCATTCTTTATATAATTGTATAGGTGCTAAAAACTAGATAAGGCTTTAATGATCAAAAACTATTTTTATTGACACCCGATATTGGGTTATATTAGCAATTTGACATGGAACATTAGACAGTAGCTGAAGTAAAAACAAGAAGGGCGAGTAATAACTTAATTCAACGAGCCATTCCATTCATGATTATAACTTTGAGTAATGCAGCGACCCTCTGACTTTGCACATAGAATCACAAAGCAATTTACCAGACTCAAATAGCAATTTTTGTGGATAATAAATCATCGAGGGAGAAAACGATGTTTCAAATTGATGATGAATACGACACTGATGAGGTTTATAAAAATGTATATTATTCGTAGAACGAATGAAGAAAAATGAGATTAATACAGTGAACAGAGACGAGAGAGAAAGATATTCTACTTTACTAAATCGGGTTTGCGGATACGAGTAAATTTATACTTATACTCGTATGTATACTTTTCAAAAATAAAAATTGAAGGTGCAAAAGAATACGAGCTAAGTGAACGGTAAAATAAGCGCGTGTTTCTTTTATGTACCTATTTAATCATAAAGTAATATAGTTGTGGTTGTCAGATTTTTTTTGTTCTGTTACGCAAAAACTAATATGTACAATTTTGTAGCTTTTAACATATGTACTAAGTTTAACATAAATCTGAAATAATGTGTGTTCCTGAAATATGCATACTTACGTTGAAAGTTGCCATAACACATATTAATATTGAATTGTACGTGATCCCAATAAGAGAAATAACAAACCCTAATTTTATAATTTCTTTCCTTTCATTATATATATATCGTATGGGGGACAAAAGGCAGCTATCCATATAATAAATAAATTAAAAATTACAATTATTAAAAAGTACGTAAAAACAAAGTTCTTGAGTCATAAATTAAAAATAATATTAAAATCTCCCGTCACAAAGCTAAATCCAAATTACTGAGCCAAATATATATATATATATTTATATATATATATATTATATATATATATATATATATTTATAATTATATATATATATATTTAAGCAAACTAACATATGATCGGAAGACCAAATACCTGTCAAACGACTTTTGTTTACATTAAATTGTATAAATGGCAATTGCCTTATTTAATTTCAATAAACATTGAATCGCAAAAAGTACTTGCTCCGCCGGGAGTCGAACCCGGATCTCTCACTTGGCCGGGTGAATGTGCTACCATTACACCACAGAGCGCTTACTTTTTCCGATTCAATTATTTTGTATTTGGCCCGTATCTGTCACATATGCGTTTAAATAAGCAAACTAACATATGATCGGAAGACCAAATACCTGTCAAACGACTTTTGTTGTTTACATTAAATTGTATAAATGGCAATTGCCTTATTTAATTTCAATAAACATTGAATCGCAAAAAGTACTTGCTCCGCCGGGAGTCGAACCCGGATCTCCCACTTGCCGGGATGAATGTGCTACCATTACACCACAGAGCGCTTCACTTTTTCCGATTCAATTATTTTGTATTTGGCCGTATCTGTCACATATGCGTTTAAATAAGCAAACTAACATATGATCGGAAGACCAAATACCTGTCAAACGACTTTTGTTTACATTAAATTGTATAAATGGCAATTGCCTTATTTAATTTCAATAAACATTGAATCGCAAAAAGTACTTGCTCCGCCGGGAGTCGAACCCGGATCTCTCACTTGCCGGGTGAATGTGCTACCATTACACCACAGAGCGCTTACTTTTTCCGATTCAATTATTTTGTATTTGGCCGTATCTGTCACATATGCGTTTAAAATAAGCAAACTAACATATGATCGGAAGACCAAATACCTGTCAAACGACTTTTGTTTACATTAAAATTGTATTAAATGGCAATTGCCTTATTTAATTTCAATAAACATTGAATCGCAAAAAGTACTTGCTCCGCCGGGAGTCGAACCCGGATCTCCCACTTGCCGGGTGAATGTGCTACCATTACACCACAGAGCGCTTACTTTTTCCGATTCAATTATTTTGTATTTGGCCGTATCTGTCACATATGCGTTTAAATAAGCAAACTAACATATGATCGGAAGACCAAATACCTGTCAAAACGACTTTTGTTTACATTAAATTGTATAAATGGCAATTGCCTTATTTAATTTCAATAAACATTGAATCGCAAAAAGTACTTGCTCCGCCGGGAGTCGAACCCGGATCTCTCACTTGCCGGGTGAATGTGCTACCATTACACCACAGAGAGCGCTTTACTTTTTCCGATTCAATTATTTTGTATTTGGCCGTATCTGTCACATATGCGTTTAAATAAGCAAAATAAAACTAACATATGATCGGAAGACCAAATACCTGTCAAACGACTTTTGTTTACATTAAATTGTTATAAATGGCAATTGCCTTATTTAATTTCAATAAACATGTGAATCGCAAAAAGTACTTGCTCCGCCGGGAGTCGAACCCGGATCTCTCACTTGCCGGGTGAATGTGCTACCATTACACCACAGAGCGCTTACTTTTTCCGATTCAATTATTTTGTATTTGGCCGTATCTGTCACATATGCGTTTAAATAAGCAAACTAACATATGATCGGAAGACCAAATACCTGTCAAACGACTTTTTGTTTACATTAAATTGTTATAAATGGGCAATTGCCTTATTTAATTTCAATAAACATTGAATCGCAAAAAGTACTTGCTCCGCCGGGAGTCGAACCCGGATCTCTCACTTTCCGGGGTGAATGTGCTACCAATTACACCACAGAGCGCTTACTTTTTCCGATTCAATTATTTTTGTATTTGGCCGTATCCTGTCACATATGCGTTTAAATAAGCAAACTAACATATGATCGGAAGACCAAATACCTGTCAAACGACTTTTGTTTTACATTAAATTGTATAAAATGGCAATTGCCTTATATTTAATTTCAAATAAACATTGAATATCGCAAAAAGTACTTGCTCCGCCGGGAGTCGAACCCGGATCTCTCACTTTGCCGGGTGAATTGTGCTACCATTACACCACAGAGAGCGCTTACTTTTTCCGATTCAATTATTTTGTATTTGGCCGTATCTGTCACATATGCGTTTAAATAAGCAAACTAACACATATGATCGGAAGACCAAATACCTGTCAAACAGAAACACGACTTTTGTTTACATTAAATTGTATAAATGGGCAATTAAGCCTTATTTAATTTCAATAAACATTGAATCGCAAAAAGTACTTGCTCCGCCGGGAGTCGAACCCGGATCTCTCACTTGCCGGGTGAATGTGCTACCATTACACCACAGAGCGCTTACTTTTTCCGATTCAATTATTTTGTATTTGGCCGTATCTGTCACATATGCGTTTAAATAAGCAAACTAACATATGATCGGAAGACCAAATACCTGTCAAAACGACTTTTGTTTACATTAAATTGTATAAATGGCAATTGCCTTATTTAATTTCAATAAACATTGAATCGCAAAAAGTACTTGCTCCGCCGGGAGTCGAACCCGGATCTCTCACTTGCCGGGTGAATGTGCTACCATTACACCACAGAGCGCTTACTTTTTTCCGATTCAATTATTTTGTAGTTGGCCGTAATCTGTCACATATGCGTTTAAATAAGCAAACTAACATATGATCGGAAGACCAAATACCTTGTCAAACGACTTTTGTTTACATTAAATTGTATAAATGGCAATTGCCTTATTTAATTTCAATAAACATTGAATCGCAAAAAGTAACTTGCTCCGCCCGGGAGTCGAACCCGGATCTCTCACTTGCCGGGTGAATGTGCTACCATTACACCACAGAGCGCTTACTTTTTCCGATTCAATTATTTTGTATTTGGCCGTATCTGTCACATATGCGTTTAAATAAGCAAACTAACATATGATCGGAAGACCAAATACCTGTCAAACGACTTTTGTTTACATTAAATTGTATAAATGGCAATTGCCTTATTTAATTTCAATAAACATTGAATCGCAAAAAGTACTTGCTCCGCCAGGGAGTCGAACCCGGATCTCTCACTTTCCGGGTGAATGTGCTACCATTACACCACAGAGCGCTTACTTTTTCCGATTCAATTATTTTGTATTTGGCCGTATCTGTCACATATGCGTTTTAAATAAGCAAACTAACATATGATTCGGAAGACCAAATACCTGTCAAACGACTTTTGTTTACATTAAATTGTATAAATGGCAATTGCCTTATTTAATTTCAATAAACCATTGAATCGCAAAAAGTACTTGCTCCGCCGGGAGTCCGAACCCGGATCTCTCACTTGCCGGGTGAATGTGCTACCATTACACCACAGAGCGCTTACTTTTTTCCGATTCAATTATTTTGTATTTGGCCGTATCTGTCACATATGCGTTTAAATAAGCAAACTAACATATGATCGGAAGACCAAATACCTGTCAAACGACTTTTGTTTACATTAAATTGTATAAATGGCAATTGCCTTATTTAATTTCAATAAACATTGAATCGCAAAAAGTACTTGCTCCGCCGGGAGTCGAACCCGGATCTCTCACTTGCCGGGTGAATGTGCTACCATTACACCACAGAGCGCTTACTTTTGTCCGATTCAATTATTTTGTATTTGGCCGTATCTGTCACATATGCGTTTAAATAAGCAAACTAACATATGATCGGAAGACCAAATACCTGTCAAACGACTTTTTGTTTACATTAAATTGTATAAATGGCAATTGCCTTATTTAATTTCAATAAACATTGAATCGCAAAAAAGTACTTGCTCCGGCCGGGAGTCGAACCCGGATCTCTCACTTGCCGGGTGAATGTGCTACCATTACACCACAGAGCGCTTACTTTTTCCGATTCAATTATTTTGTAGTTGGCCGTATCTGTCACATATGCGTTTAAATAAGGCAAACTAACATATGATCGGAAGACCAAATTACCTGTCAAACGACTTTTGTTTACATTAAATTGTATAAATGGCAATTGCCCTTATTTAATTTCAATAAACATTGAATCGCAAAAAGTACTTGCTCCGCCGGGAGTCGAACCCGGATCTCTCACTTGCCGGGTGAATGTGCTACCATTACACCACAGAGCGCTTACTTTTTCCGATTCAATTATTTTGTATTTGGCCGTATCTGTCACATATGCGTTTAAATAAGCAAACTAACATATGATCGGAAGACCAAATACCTGTCAAACGACTTTTGTTTACATTAAATTGTATAAATGGCAATTGCCTTATTTAATTTCAATAAACATTGAATCGCAAAAAGTACTTGCTCCGCCGGGAGTCGAACCCGGATCTCTCACTTGCCGGGTGAATGTGCTACCATTACACCACAGAGCGCTTACTTTTTCCGATTCAATTATTTTGTATTTGGCCGTATCTGTCACATATGCGTTTAAATAAGCAAACTAACATATGATCGGAAGACCAAATACCTGTCAAACGACTTTTGTTTACATTAAATTGTATAAATGGCAATTGCCTTATTTAATTTCAATAAACATTGAATCGCAAAAAGTACTTGCTCCGCCGGGAGTCGAACCCGGATCTCTCACTTGCCGGGTGAATGTGCTACCATTACACCACAGAGCGCTTACTTTTTCCGATTCAATTATTTTGTATTTGGCCCGTATCTGTCACATATGCGTTTAAATAAGCAAACTAAAATTTGATCATAAAAATTACTTGCTTTACGTGAAACTGTGTAAAATGCCTAAATAAAACCGTACCCTGTAAAAGTTTTTATACTGACACGTGTTTCAGCAATAGTGTTATATTAAGTATATATATTAAATTAATATTAATATTCACGGTGCAACAAAAAGGCTATGCATTTTCAGATGTTATGTATTACTCTAAGCTAAAAATGAATTATAACTTTTTTTCAACATCAACTTCGTTTAGCAGCTTGCTGCCATTTTGTATTTTTATTAGTAAACTATTTTAAATAAAACTATAAAAGCCAAAGAAACCAAATTTAGCAAAGATGCTTGAATAGGTCAGGATAAATTTATTATGTTATTTTATTTAATATTAACAAAAAATATTAATTGTCCTAGTTGAGAGTTAATAGTTGTTTCATGCTCTTGGATTCTACTAGAGTATGTTTGTTCGAGCTAGCTTACGCATTGACAGATTTTGTTGAATAAAGTAGTGTTATAATAATTGTAATAACATTGTTCAAATAGTTAGTAACTTGTAAATTTTGTACAACTGATGTAATTTAGCTAACACCTATCAGAAGTCTAAATGTTTGCTTGTTGTTTTTGGCTTGTGCAAGCGTATCGTTAAAGTGGTTGTGCTCGCTTATGCTTTGACGGATTTCGTTAAAACTAGTACCGTTGGTGTCCAGTAAATTTTTTATAACTGTACTGTTTTGTTGTTGTTTAGCTATACAAATTTTGAAAATGCGCAATTTTTTAAATATTATATAAGATAAAAATTCTTGTTTTAATTTCCCTATTACTTATTCAATCATATGTGCCCAATTTTGTTTCTTCAGCTTTACTAGTTTTAGAGATAATAACTTTTTTGTAAAAAAACAAAATGGCAGCTAGTGGCTAAACGAAATGGAAATTGGGGGAAAAGATATCGTTCATTTTTTAGCTTGTAATTAATTACATGCAGAATTTGTAAATACATAGCCAGCCCAACCTTTATGTTACTCTTGTTTATATTAATGTTAAATATGGTATATAATTATTTACATTAAATAGACTAGTATCAGAAGAGCAAGTAAAGGTGATAGCAATCTTTATCCTACTTTGAAGTAGTTAGGATACACAGTGGACGAGGTAAATGTTATCTCTAAACTTCTCTCAATCCATGTTTGGTCAACTTAGTTTAAATTATCTACTTTAGCTATATTACACGAAATGAACCAGAGGTATTATATATCTTAAAGCCGTATGATCTTACTTAAAATAATGCATGTGTTTTTAATTCCACGATCACAATATTGGATACAAGTTTATTCGAAAGTTTTGGAAAAATGTTTACCGTGGTTCGTTCGTATTTCTAACAAAACAGATTTTATTTAAGTATATTAGTTTATGAATACACATGATATAGCAGTGTATTAAGTGTTTTCCATCATTTAGAACCTGAAATACATAAATAAAGAAAATATTTGGGTTATATTCTTTACAAGGGAAAGTTTTAATATGCAGGGAACACACATAGTCCTAACTTTCCAAATTTAGAAAAAACAATGATACGGCTATGTTTGGTGTTCATATAAATATAATTTTTTTTATTATTAAAAAAGTTTACAGAAAAATAAAAATAGGGATTTTATTAATATTAGTATGCATTTATAGAGAAAAATACGCATTTCGTCTTTAGATTCTTATTTTTCTTTATATTAGCTATACGAATTGATAAATACTCTATACATATTCAAGTATCAAGTTGGCGATATAAAAGTGACAAAACAATTGATTAACATCAGCAATAGATAACAAGTTGCCCGACCAAAGCCACTCCAATAAAACTGATTACGCTCCCCACGCGTGGTTTTCATTAGCCCCACGATGTTAAGCGCAAATTAAATTAATTGGGTTCCTCGATTGAACAATAGGCTTCGAGATTCCATATTTCGGGATGAGTAATATTGCATTGGGGGATGGTTGATTCTTAACCTGTTTACATAAGGTTAGAAGCAAAGTTTTCAATTCCGAATATGGGTTATTTGGATTGAAAACTGTTCCACGCTTGATTTTTTGCTAGCTATATGTAAAATGATGGATAGTTATCGATTACGTACCATGTTAGCTCAATACCCGATTTAAGTATAGCTACCCTAATAGTAGTTATATATAATTCCCAACACTCGACATTCATCCTTTATCATTATTCTCGTTCTTTTATGCATTTTCAAATGGTGGTTTCCATGTTTACATATCCGCAAATTTACTGCTTGTTTTATATGGTATATATGATGGGAGGCTAGTAATACTTACATCAAATGTTTCTTTGACTTTAAATAAAAAAAATAAAATTTCGTCGGACAAAGAAAACGGTTTTATAACACAATATTTATATATTACTCCCATAATGCATTAGTACAATATACATGTATTTCTGTATGGCAGATTGAGTAGATTGAAAAAAAGAACGGGAACAACTAAGAACTTGGACTATATTGATTATCTATTCCATCTTTTTTTTTTCGAGTAATCCTCATAAGGGCTAGGATCAGATTGTTGTGTAACGGCAATCCATCAATCCTCGCTACCCAAGTCGGCCAAAGAACCTGGGAACTAATTGTGTATCTGTTGGCTGCGTCCTAACGTCTAAAACAGGTATATCGTAATTATTGTTGTCCTTCATTCATCCTTATATGGTGGAGGGGATGCCAATAATTGATAAATATGTTGAAATATAATGATTAAATTGAATAATTTTTTCACTTTCCTATACTTGTATATTAACTATATAATTTTTTAGAGAGCATAAATACTTTTTTTATTTAGTTAAAATGAGACTCATTCCAGTGAGTTTGATAGACAATTACGTGTTGTCGTACGGAGCTACCAATAAAGAAGTAGATGTTTTTGTATTGTCATCTCATCTCATAACCTCATTTCTAAACTATCTGTAGTGTAAACTAAATGTATAATACAGGGGTAGGGTTGGATAATTTTACATTAGACTCTAGGTAAAAATATAGAGGAATGTGAGTAAATACTAACCACAAAAAGAAAATAGTGAAGCTTTTGTTTTTATTGACAAGGCCTACAGCAGTGTCCTGAATAATACAAAAAAATTTACAGAAGTAGAGCCTATATATATCCGTGTATCACTAGCTATTTTAGTACTATTATTACATAATCATATTTATTTATCATAACTCAGCATAAATTTACACAATAAGCTCATTTATAAATAGTGTTGTTTACTATGTTGACGGCATATATATGACGTAGTACCTATAAAATACAGTGTCATCGAAAGATATAATCGCACTAGATTTAATAAAATTCATAAACATCAAAACCTTTTCATGTTAAAATGGAGTAATTTCTTTTTCTACTTGGACGATAAACTGTGTGAATCCGCAAGGTTTTTGTTTTTAGTCGTCTGATTGTGTTTCCCTGTCTTTACTGATAGAATGCGTGGCATAGCCTCACAAGCGTGTCGCAACTCCGGTCCATTTCAGGCCAGGCCACAAGACGCGTCCGCCCGCTCCAGATAGGCGATGTTGACCGTGCAACAAAAAGCACAGTGCGTGATTTGGTACGCGGAGTCAAAGTCAATTGTCAGTGTACAGCGGCTCTTTCGGAGAACATAATCCGGGTCAAACAGCACCTGATAACAAAGCTATCGTTCGATGGTTTAACCAGTTTAGGGAAACAGGGACCGTCGGCAAAAAATGTAGACCAGGCCGACCAAGAACATCAGAAGAGAAGTCTTCAAATAAATATTGCCAAGAACAACAATACAAAATGTACTGCACAAACGGCTAAGACTTCATGCGTATAAAATTCAGATAAAACAGCAAATAAAACCTACTGACCGCCCTAAACGAACTGAATTTGCAAGTTTTATGTTAAATGAAATTGATGATAATCCAAATTTTCTACAGAGAGTGTTGTTTAGTGATGAAGCTACGTTTCACATAAATGAATGTGTAAATCATCACAATTGCCGTGTATGGGGATCGCAACAGCCAAACGAAATCCACAGAGTATGTGCGTGATTTTCCCAAACTCAATGTGTGGTGCGCGTTATTTCATGGAAAAGTTATTGGAACCTTTCTTTTTTGTAGAAAAAAACCATTACAGGCCTAGTTTACCTGGACATGCTTGAACTGTTTGTGTTCCCCCAATTAGACGATATCGAACAACAGAACTGGACAGCGAATCATTTTTATGCAAGATGGGGCTCCACCTCACTACCATCGCGAGGTACGCGCTGCAGCTAAATGTACGCTTCCCAAACGGTTGGATTGGTAGAGCAGCCCCCATTTCATGGCCTCCTAGAAGTCCTGATCTTACCCCTTTGGATTTCTTTTTCTGGGGGTACATAAAAAATATAGTTTACGCAGAAAAGATTCGGGATTTGGACCATCTTCGGAGCGAATTTCTTCCGCAATCTTAACTGTTACGCCAGATATGATTGGACGCACGTGGCAGGAAGTTGACTACATCCTTGATATCTGCAGGGCAACGAACGGTGCTCACATTGAAACATACTAAGGTATGAAAAAAAAAATTATTTCTTTCCGCACATTTTAAGACTACAACCTTTAAATTACCTTTAATAGTTTTTTTATGACAGTTATTTAAAATCTAGGCATTATTTGATGACCCTGTATTTTTGGACTACCATATATATGCCTATACATAGTAAAACACTATTTAGAAATGAACTGTTGTAAATTTTGTAGTATGATAAATAAATATATTAGTAATAATAAGTACAAATAGTAATACACTATGTTTAATGCTTATACAAATCGCTACAGTCGGCTATCATCAATGTATGAATAGTATGTATCACTAGTAAACGAATTGGAACGTCCTCGAGTACAGGACCATTTTTTCATTTAAACCTCGGGAACTTAATTTTCTGTTGCCTCAACGTTCAGTCTCTGAAAATATGGTACCTCGTCTTTCTGTTTGAACCAAACCGTGCATTAATGTAGTATCCTGAAGTTTCTTTCTTAGCTGTTTATAAAGAGATAGAAGTAGAGATTGGCCTTATACTAAAATTTGATTGATCCTGACAAAGATACCTGTGCACGATTTGACAATAGCTGTTTAATTAGATCGTCTACAGTCAGATTAGGTCTAACATAATCTAATCCTTGATCTAAAGCAAATGTCGTCACTGTCAACATATCAAGACGTTTAATTTTAAGCGACCTGGTGAGTTACGTTAAACTCCACATATCTACTAATTGTAACGTTAAACTGTAACTAATTGAACTTCTAGATTCATCATATCATAAATAAATAAAACTTATGTTAACTGCATTACATGTAAGAGTTATAACTGTTTATATAAAACAATAATTAGCAAATATACAGAACATTATATTATTTTCGGAAACTTACGATAAGATATTCCCGATAAAATTTGATTTTTTCTATAGCCTATTTTGGTACATTGCTATTGAGATAGTCCTCGCGTTTCTATCTTGTAAGACCAATTTTTTTATATTTTATTGTAAATTTAATTGAGGAGAGTACTTTATTTGCTAGGGTTGATTTTAACATCAATTTCAGATAATTATTTCAGAACATCATCAATGTAAACCTACTCAAGCAGTGATGTACAAAAGGCTTCATACGTACAGTATTGACTAGAGTCTCGGTGCCTGTTTAAAGCATGGAGTATAACACTGGATTATATAACCGGATCTCGGGGTTTTAATTAAACCCTTCTACAGTGCAGTGACGTACTCTAAAGCTGTGCACAAACCTTTTTCTTGAGTTTATAATGTGAGCATTACAAGGGAAGCTATTCTCAGATATAACGAAATAGACAGCCTGAATGGTTTTGTATCATATAAAACAAGTAATTATTGTCATAGAATACACCAATTTACACCATAATATAGCAACTTCTCTTTGTATATTCTTATATGCCTGAAAGCTGGCATTTTGGATCCTCTAGAGGTAAAGGAAATTATTATTTCAAATGTTGAACTTTGAAGGAATTGAATAATAAAATGATTTCGGACAATTCCTGTCGTAATATATTATAAGAGGTGTAAAACTATGATTCAAGTATTGAAATCTACCCTATCCTTTTTAGAGTCCAAAACCGATACATACACTTGTACTCAAATATTTAACACGGAAAATTAGCCTTTAAAGGGAACTACCTGTCACTTAAATGTCCTCTATAAGAAATTTTAAAGCTAAAGTTTTAGATGTAGGAAGAAAAGTATAATGTAATAAGTGAATCGGTCTCTTTACACAGTATTTTCTTTCTTCTGTCAGCAGCCACGACAAAACTTTATGAAACCGGCCTTTTGAATGTTAACCCCCCCTCCCACACAAGCGTACTGAGATCCCTATACTTATCTTCATGCAGTATCCTTATCAAGTTTTATGTTTCAAATATGCAATTTGAGAAATATAATTTTGAAATATTCCCTAGTGGCTTGTTATTAATGTTCAATTATTCCTTCATTATAATCCCTGCCTTCGTTCTCCACTTCTGGAACTGTACAAGGTACGATGGAGTCTTAAACTAATCTCAACCCAAGAAATATGCCAAAGATAAAATATGAACATATCTAGGGAAACGTTATAAGTCTATCAACCGAATTTGTAGTATACGATCGTACATGAGAACTATACTACAAGACTGCGGTTGAGTGAACATTTTTTTTATTTGTTAAAATTTGTTTAAAGTCTCTATCAAATGATTATAACGTATTTTTATAATTGAATGTATTAAGTGTAAAATAAGAACAATAGCACAAACGAGATTCTCTCTATCCTAAACCCTTAGAAAATAATGGTGTGTCAAACTTTTTATGTTAATATTACGAGTACGATAAATTCACCAGATCCAGGTTTAATTTAAACATTTTAATTTTCTCGCAATCCAATATTTAGGGTTGACCGTGAACGATGTTATATATTCTAAACACAAAGGTCTGTTCTTATAACGATCCACGCGTTTTTATAGATTGATATTCCCGTATTTTCTGTCCAAACGTTGTGACGCAGATTAGGGGGGGAAAGGACTTTTGGACACCTAATATAGAAAAATATACACTCATTTTAAATCAAACGATATATCATATCAATTATTCTTTAGAATTTTTACTTTTGTCCAAAGCTTACCATTAATCACAAGGATGATAAAATCGGTCTCTAAAGGAGAACGAGGGAGAGTTTGCAGCGAGTTACCATTGGCCGGACATTGATGTAACCCAATCACAGTCCAATCTCTGTGCTCGGCCGTGACGTTCACGCTCTGGGGATATTTATATAATAACTGCGGAGGCGGTACAGTGAAATTGTGTTTACAACTTGATTTGATCTATAAATATAGATCTTGCCTCTTAAATGTAACTGAATATTTTCGTGTAATAAAACTTTCTGGAAAAAACGTTTAATATTAAAGGCACCGTTAAACTTATGATAACCTTCTGAACTAAACGTATTTTAGTATAAAGGAAGTAAACATTAAATATTGACCAATAATCCTCTATTTTCTCACAACTTGGTAGTTAGAAATTCTCATGGTTAATACCTCTATTGAAACATTTAATAATTAATTAAAGCTATTGAAACACTCACTGTCCAGGTTGTTATTACCATCACACATCTAATGAATATACTATAGAAAGGTTTTATTCACAATATTAACTTATCGAATAATAACCATTCCAAACAAGAATTCTATAATAATACTACGGATGATCTAAGTTAATAAACCAATAGCAGTAAGTAATAAGAGATTATAAACTATTATATTAATAGCACAAGGATGAGTTTCTATTTATTAAAACCTATTATGGTTATCCATGACAGCAATATAAAAATAATCACTAACGCTCAGCAAAATCCCGATGTAGTGACATAGACCATGACTAAACGAATCAGATTACGTATATATTAAGTTACCGACGTGATCACTTCTTAAAGTAGGTAAGAAAACCCGCAGATGGCAATCATATTTCAGCTGTCATTAGTTGTTTAATGCCGATTACAGCACTACGTGGAAACATGTAAGACCGACTGAAAACGAACTATTAATGACATACACTGAAGGTTGATCTCTGATAAACGAAAAATCTTTACTAATACAGTGTGAAAGATATCATATACTGTTAAATTACACAATATGTCTTTGTAAAATAATGTAGCAGTTGGATATAATAAATTAAAAATATAATACACACTTTAAAAATATAATGCTTCGTATACTTTAATAACTATTAGTTTGGTTAAAACTAGTTTTTCACTAAAACAATTTCAGAATTAATATCAGTTATTAAGCAATATGAGTAAAAATATCAAATTTTATAGAGTTGAACTTTAAATTTAGTCGTAGAGTACTTCTATATAAATTTATATATATAAATACCTATTGTCTTCAGTTATTACTAATAAGGAAGTAAATGGGAAAATCAAAATAATTCATTGGCTTTATGAAAAACATGCGGTCTTTTCTGCGAGGATATCTAGGGTAATATGAGTAGTGCAGAGCAAAGTAACAAACGGTAGGACTCCAACAGCCCGGAGCTACTTTATATTGCTAGCGTGAGAAAATTATAATTTCTTTTCGTTATATTGCTTTCATAACATCAGTTTCAAACTCTCCATCTTGCATCTGCAAGACCATTAAGGATATTATTGTATGAGTTATCTAGCAACATAATATTTTGACTTCTCAGAGATATCATACAGTCTTGTAATAATTTATACAGATTTTATTAAATATTCCAATAATATGTTGTAATTATTTTAAACCTTATAAATCTGAGTATTTCTGGTAAAAATGCGCAGGAAATTTATCTAAAGGTTATTGAAAGTAAAAGGCTTTCCATGAGTCAATGTAGTTTTATTTTTAGATTTGGTTGAAGAGTTTTATGTATCATGAAGTTAATGTTTGATTTTCAATTGGACGTTCGATAATTTATTTACTACATATACAAATTAATATTTAAATAAAATAAATAGGTTATAGACAATACAATATATACAAACAAATCATTTAAAATATACCAATATTTACATTTTTCAAAAGCATCATAGGTGAAAAAAAGAGCAAACCATTAATAACAGTATCTTATATTTATATATTTTACTATTCTTGATTGTTACAATTCTGTGTTAAATAAAGTCCTACACTGACAAAAAAAAAAATTAAAAGAATATATATCACATTCCATGCCACATTAATATATATATACTATTGACTACAATATATACGTTATATGTTTTTTTTTAATATAATACTATATATATATAATATATGCTATCATATACTAAAGTAAACAATATAAATATGATCTTCATGAGACCAAGGACACACCCACTTATGTTTGCAACGATACTTATTATGCTCATAAAAAATACTTTTATTATTCGCCCTCTTTAATATTTGAGCATGATCGCAGAGTAGGTTACTGAATACATTTTAATGTTTGCTTACTTTATAATAATAAATCAGGAAAATAGGATAAGCTAAATATTACTTATATAAACATACACTACTGGTACAATTCCTTTTAAATATATTACACTTATCACGATTCTACGGTTACAGTCTTATCAAATTGAAAATGAGGGAATTAACGAAGCTAATTGGTTATACCAGCTATTTTCGATTTGAAACGTTTTTTTACTTTGGAACATTCTTATTTGAACAATATTAATTATATGGATTTACTGGAATATTCTTTTGTGCTATGTCGGTATAATATATTAGAATTAAATTAATGTGCCTTTTAATTTAAATTCATATCATGTAGCACTTTTCAATGATAAAAGAATTAATTTAAAAAATTTAAATTAAAGGTATTATTTTGCATCTCTACAACCTTTTTAAAACTCACCAAATATGAAATGTAATAAATAATTCGATCAAGAAAAAGACAAAAACATAATTTTAACATCATGTTCTTTGACAGGTTAAAAACCAATGAAATTGAAAGGTTTTAAATACAAAATATACTATTTCGGTCAATGCTTAAGTGAAAAGAAAGGCTCAGGAATGAAAACAAAATTGCTTCCACCGACCTAAGAGGAGTCATGTTCCCTATAGCGCCTTGTCATTTATATCATTACATTGCAGAAAGTGTCAGCAGCAGGATGGTGTGTACCTTCGTAGAGACTAAATTAAGTAGTTAATTTGCAATGCCAAAGAATTTGTATACATTATTATAAATCTCAATAGTTTCATCGCTCTAATTAACTCTTTATATTAATTCTCGTTAATAAAAGTTACTTAATTTATTATAGTACCTTTTAATTTAAAAGGATTTTTTTCTACGCATTCAGCGATTTAATACATCGCACTAAATTTTTTGGATCCAAACCTATTATTTGTACCTCCAAGGGAATTGAAGCTCTAACCTCGGGTTGCAGAGAGGTTATTGGTTGGATGACCTTGCACGTAGCTTCTCACAGTACTGGAGGTGTATCTTGTTGCCATGCCAATCAAAATTGTTACGGACAAGCGGATAACAGAACCTAGTGCAGTTTAGTTTGCTATTTAACTCCAATATCCGAAAGGAAATAACCCAACCATGCACCGTTTAAAACTTTTGTTGTTTTAAATTTACAGTAGTAATGTTATTTTGTCACTTTATACTTCTCGTCATTTTTCAATATACAGGGAGTACAAATGTTTAATCGTATGCAAAACATTACTACCATGATAACCGATACTAAATCAGGTCATTTTAGATACTCCTTTATCAGTTCGAGATAAAACATTAAACTTTTCCCGTCCATAATACATACATTTGTCTTATTTTTAATGAACAATATATTATATTTCATCTTATCACGGAACGTTCCATAAGTGAATTAAAACAGAGATTTTTAATTTTCGGTTACAGGAAACTAATTAGGGTTACTCTCTACTAGGTCTACGTAACGGCTCAATTTTTATCTGAAAATGGTTTTCGGTACATATGTGTTAGAAACATGATGTGAGTATGAAATAATAGCTTGTGTTGCCATTAATTCCATTAGTTAACAATATGTACAACCACGGATAATCGACACTAGACTTATCGAGGCAAGAATAGATCGTCAAATTCTGGGATATTTTTCATAGTGGTTGTCCTTTTTGAGTTCGGATTTGTGCCATTTTGTTATAGAGAACTTCTTGTGCGTGGTTCATTTTTCATAGGCATTCTTCTTGCCGCAATTTCACACAGTAGAGAACAATCATAATAATAATAACAAAACAATGTATTTGGGCCTATCATAAAAAAATTTTGACTGACGTGGTTTTTTATTGAAATAAATGGCGCGCCAAATTATGATACTCCTAACAAATAAATTTGTTACTCTTAATTATGCACTTAAAGCAGCACAAGCCTCTATTCACTTAAACTTTGCTTGTACACGGAATAATTTTTTGAGAAGTCGTGGAAAAGGTAAAATAGACACTCTGTATAAAGGACGTTTTTGAGGAATCCATTAAGAAGTGGGTGGTATAAAGAATTAATACCAAATTCAAAATTGACAGGGCCCTCCAAATCCTATTTTATTTCTGAACTAATTATCACCATGGGTTTATTAGTTCTCACTTAATACACGTTACTGGGATACGAATAATGGTACTTCGTTGGGCTACTTTATCGTGTTCTTTAACCTGTAGGCAGTCCAGGTTCAGTTGAAAAAGGAGTTACCTAGTATATTAGTAGGCAAGTAACCAGTCACCTATCTATCACACATTTTCTATTTATATTTATACTTTTAATTATTCCGCTGATGTTGCGGAAAATCTAACAATGAAAATAATTTATTACATGAAAACACATATTTTAACTGGGTACATAAAAGAATTAATACAGGTACAGAGTTAAATCTTT
>NW_025783398.1:0-28432 GCF_021130785.1 Homalodisca vitripennis | reverse complement strand
GGTGTAGATACTCGAGTTTGCACGTTAACCATTAAACTAACTAGATGAGCAAAAATGACGGGACTTAAATTAAGAATTAAAGCTTGTTTATTTCTGCGTTTAGACATATCAAACCAATTATTTACAAATTCAAATTTTATATCGGTAGGAACGATAAAAGGTATTACTTTTTTGTGTTTTCAACCAAACTGCATTTGTGAAAACTCATAATTCGGCAACTTGTGACCCTATTAAAACCAAATTTTTCAAAATAGGTAGGTAAAAATGTAATGTTTTAGATCATTTAATTTTTGTCATATTGAATTATAGACTACGAATAGAAGTTGTTATCAAATTACTATGATAACTTTTATTCTTGATCGGGCGGTTCGAACAATTCTGAATTGGTCACGTTGTGGAGCTCTTAGTCATTTAACTTGGGCGTATAATTTTGTAGAGTGGAATTTAGAACTTTAATTTTTAACACCGGTTTAGTTAAACAGATTTTGTTAATTTACCATTACCAAGGGCACCTGCTCTTTGGAACGCAGCCTCTATCGCTTTAGACTCGAAGTAGGAACCCGTAATAACATTTTCTTGCAAAGCGTAACATATCATGTGATTTTGTCCACACCAAGTCCCGTCGGTAAAAAAAATGTACTCTTTTCATCGGAGGTCCTTAATTTACCTTAAACGTGTATGTCGTGAAGCAGTAATAGTAATCGACTCGATCAAGATTTGATTTTTGTTTAGTTTCTTGAAAAAATCTCCACGTTGGTGTAAAATTGTCATATGTGTATTTATTGGGACATTCGTTTTAATTTTGTCACAAGTTCCCGAGTTATATTTTTTTAAGATGTAGTTTGGTTTAAAAAGTGCCAAAAACCGATACCTACTTTCATTCTTAGCGATAAAACTTACTATTTAGAAATAGTTTGCGTCATATGTAATTTTAATGTAACTCCCATAATTTTAGCTCTAATAGTTAGTTTGAGGTTAAAGTTCAAACTTGGTTATTTATACTTCTAGATCCTTAATATGTGGTATACATACAAAAAATTGTTACATATAACAAAAATTTAAAATAACAAAGAATTAGTTTCGTTACACAGGTATGACTGGAGGTTTTCAATCTTGGGATTTTAGCTTCAATCAGCCACCACAACCAATGTGTAATATTATAACGTTATAGAGACATTTAATACATTCAAACAAGTTGATACTCGACAAGAGTCCCTATTAATATGTTTGTGTCTATCCAAAATACCCTATTTCCGGGGAAAGGGTTGACATTTTACATTTATAAAAATCTTTTGTTGGTCATATAAAACTTTCCTGAAGTAAATACATAAAAATAATAGCAAGGTGGGACTTTTAAGACGCTATGTACGAGATGTGTTTCAAACACATTTGGAATGTAAAAGAGTAGATACATACATACATATGATACTAAAGTTGTGAAACCGTACATCGCCGCTCGCACACCCACAGCAAAACCATCAGGGAAGCGCGCGCCCATGGTGGCGAACGGGATGCCGGATCAAAACAAAACTAGGTAAAAAAGAACACCGTGGTCAGTATACTCAGGTTCATTTACTAAGACACAGCATAGGCCTATCCAGTCAATATAAATATATATATACTATAAATAAAAAAAAAATAAATAAAAAAAAATAAAAAGTGCCTGCAGTAGTATACCTCAAACAATCCTTATCAGGTGCACCTGCATACAAAAATTAGAAAACGCCATAATTTGAAACAAGAAATGCCAATTCCACCCGGTATCCTTCGGCTAAGGGCGGGCTCCTAATGAAATCCAAGAAATAACTAAATAATATCTAAAACTAACTTAAAATTAAATAACAAAATATAAACTATATAAAATGGCAACAATAACAATAACAAAATAAATAAAGAATATGAGCAGGGTATCACAGATGTTGACTAGTAGAAATGTCCATCATGGTGGCCGTCCTTCAGCAGAGCGCAAAAGCGAAGGTTCTCTGCGACCACGCATGATGGAGAGATGACAGCAGAAAATCAACTCATCTCCTGGACCTCATCAGTGAGGGGCCGTAAACTTAGCCGCACATGTCAGAAGGAGAACAGCCTCAGCAAAACTAACAAACACTTAATTAAACAAAATATTAAACTGGAGCTACTCCTAACTTGTACACCACGGCTCGGGAGTCTCTACCACTCTACCGGAAAGGCCAAACGCCTTCAAAAGGTCAGTGGGCTCTGCAGCCAATAAAACACACCACACATACACTATATAAAACACACACGAGCCGGGGAGATATATGGTATTGAACCGGCTCAGACTCCCCCCCAAAAGGAGGAACTCCCCTCTGTTAATTTCTTCAAAATGAAGAACCAAACGAAATGCCTCTCCCCCCCAATGGTTGAAGAATTAATAAACCGGAAACCCTGAAGTCTGCAGAAGGGAAAACCAAGAAAATCCAGTTGGAGGCAAGAAATCACTCCAAGAGTTGCGTGGGTACAAAGAAGAAAACAGGAACCTTGATCAGGAAGAAAGAGCAGAGGTGATCAGGCCTCTGGACCTAAAACCCTCCCGCACAGACTAAAGAGAAAATCACGGATAACTCCGGCAAGGCTTCAGATGGGATATGTGCGCCTTCCTGAAAATCTTCCCGGACTGAGGATCTCCCAGTCGGGCAGTCACCGGAGTCAGAAACTTCAAGATGTGGTGGGGACCAGTCCACCTGTAGCAAAGTTTAGCAGCTCTTTTATCCACAGCCGAACTGACTGGGTGAGCCTTGCAGTAAACTAGATCCCCCACCTGGAAGGGATTGGCAATACGACCTCGGTTGTACTTCCTCCCTTACTAACTCCCTAGCCCGAATGGAGATTCCGCCTGGCTGCCTCCCAAGTGGAAATATAAGTATACTAACCACGCTCTGCTACCATTGAAACCGTACATCGCCGCTCGCACACCCACAGCAAACCATCAGGGAAGCGCGCGCCCATGGTGGCGAACGGGATGCCGGATCAAAACAAAACTAGGTAAAAAAGAACACCGTGGTCAGTATACTCAGGTTCATTTACTAAGACACAGCATAGGCCTATCCAGTCAATATAAATATATATATATACTATAAATAAAAAAAAAAAAAATAAAAAAAAAATAAAAAGTGCCTGCAGTAGTGTACCTCAAACAATCCTTATCAGGTGCACCTGCATACAAAAATTAGAAATGCCATAATTTGAAACAAGAAATGCCAATTCCACCCGGTATCCTTCGGCTAAGGGCGGGCTCCTAATGAAATCCAAGAAATAACTAAATAATATCTAAAACTAACTTAAAATTAAATAACAAAAATATAAACTATATAAATGGCAACAATAACAATAACAAATAAATAAAGAATATGAGCAGGGTATCACAGATGTTGACTAGTAGAAATGTCCATCATGGTGGCCGTCCTTCAGCAGAGCGCAAAAGCGAAGGTTCTCTGCGACCACGCATGATGGAGAGATGACAGCAGAAAATCAACTCATCTCCTGGACCTCATCAGTGAGGGGCCGTAAACTTAGCCGCACATGTCAGAAGGAGAACAGCTCAGCAAAACTAACAAACACTTAATTAAACAAAATATTAAACTGGAGCTACTCCTAACTTGTACACCACGGCTCGGAGTCTCTACCACTCTACCGGAAAGGCCAAACGCCTTCAAAAGGTCAGTGGGCTCTGCATGCAGCCAATAAACCACACACACATACACTATATAAAACACACATGAGCCGGGGAGATATAGGTATTGAACCGGCTCAGTTGCAACTCAAGATGATTATTTAGTCAAAATGTATTATACACTAGTGATATTTAGCTCGTAATCAAGCATTACAAAAAGCTTTGCCCAACATTTTCACAGATTACTGAAAGTGAGTTATAGATTTATTTTCAACATTATCATAATGGAGCCATTAGCTTTTCGTCATGCGGTTTTGCTTTCTTAAACTTCTTAATCTAGCCGGGAATCGGCCGAGTATCAGTTGCATCAAATTGGTGCAATCATAGATTCCTCCCGTGCCGTTCACATCGGTTCTTGGCTTCAGGGATCTTACAACGCCTCCATCCTCCCACCACAAAACAAGACGGCATTGTGTGTATGCCTGATGTCAGTGGTGTATCCAGAAATTTTCTCTGGGGGTGTCTGGAACACCGGGGAGTTGGGAATATGGAATAACCGCAAATAAGTAGGGGATCCGGGGGCACTTCCACGGTCAAGTTTTGATATATGAGGTCCTAAAATGTTTATTTTGTAGCACTTTTGAACTAATAAAAGGAGGGCAAAGGTCAGGTCAGTGTGTATAGTAAGTTTACATTAAAACCTCTCTACCACCAATAACTAGGGAGTTTACACCGGGATAATTAAAATCTTCTGCAACAAATACAGTTTATATAAATCGTATTAAACTAAAACAAAATTTAATCATAACATTAACAAAATATTGGACAGAATCGTCCGTTTCAAATACAAATTCAGACCAAAACTAAATCTTGATGTCTACCTAAAAGGGCTACAGTAACGGGAGTTATATTAAAATATATCTTGTTTATTTCTGCGTATAAAACTATGTATAAAACTGTTAACTAACAATAACCTCTAGGTTTATATCAATAACAACCGGGTATGGCTTTTTCAAATGAACTGCAACTTGGAAGATTCATAACTCAGAAGCTTGTGATCCGATTAATACCAAATATTTATAAAAGATAGATGCAACTATACAGTAATTGAGTATGTAATTTAGAATTTCGAATAGTGTGTAAATAAAGTTGTCATTAAATTAATATCTTAACTTGTATTATTGACCATGTGGTTCAGAAAATTGGACAATTATGGAGGTCTTAGTCATTATCTTCAGAGCGTAATTTTGTAAACCACTGTTTAAAACGTTTCATGTTTAACGCAGATTTAAACGAGCAGGTTAATTATTATTATCCCTAACCGGTAGTGCTCGTTTTTCACGCGCAACTCGGCGGACTGCCCAGGGTGGTGTCGCCTCGTAGTGACACCGAATGACAACAAACTAACTCAGCACAGAACTGCTCAGTGCTCAGGAACTAACTCATTACTGCAAAAGGTACTTATCTGTCCCGAGAGTAAAGTTATATAATATATAATATAAACTACCTATATCAGTAACTTGTACCGGAAGCTTCGGTTTGCGGTAAATTTTACTCTCGAGACAGATACAAGTTAACAGATAACAGATATATATATATATTATATATATATATATTTATATAGATATATTTATATAGCCTATATATATATATATAAGTAGATATGAACATGGGGTTCCTAGCGCACTTTCGGAGCCGACCGAAAATCAATAGAAATTCCTGTTTAAAGGACAATAAACGAATCTGTAACTCACGAATGAAAAAATTAACCGAATCTATAGCTGTTTGCTTCTACTTTCTTGAGCTGTCAAATCAATCTATTTGAAATGTCTGCTACGAATAAACTATAAATTAAAACTTATAAAACGGAAATGATGGAATTTGCTAACAATCACTCGAGAAGTCGGGGAGAATGTGAGTAAAACCACATTCTTTTGACGAGGTTCTTCATTTAATTTCTCCAAATGTACTATAAAATCATCAAAGATTTCAGGCTTAAAATCGTAATCAAATTCAATATCCAAATAGTGAAAGATTATAGGTAAAATCTTCTCATAATAAACATGTGTATCGATACCTACAAACCTAATGTATTCTTTGAAAAAGGAAAATAATTTTTTCAACGGTTATAAGAGATAAGTAAAAATTTTTATTCTGTTTTCTAAATTCTGTAACAAATTTTGTTTGTTTTTTACCTCCATATTGCAATTTTGTAAGCAGATTATTCAAATGTGTTAGTTTATTTCGAAATTTCTTAGGTTTAGGTCTTTCGTACAAAATTAAATTACAATCTCTACAAACTAAATATCTTTTATCAATAATTTCTCCTCTATTATAACACTTGTAACAGTTGGCATTATACTCTTCCATATACAAAAAGATTTTTTGTTATAAATGGAGATTATGGAACTAACTCTGCCGAGATATAAATTTTTCAGCGCAAATGTTTATGTTTTATATTTCAACTACCGAGATAAAAAGAAATGATTTTATTTAGTTATTCAACTATTTAGGATATTTTGTCTATGATTACAAAGATTATTCCGGAAGAAATCGAGATTTTTCATCAGCGAAAGAGTATATTTTTGAAGTTTTAGAAGGAATGAAAGAGAAATAATATGAATTTAGCAAATTATTTTTCTTAAATAAAAAATCTATTCTACTAAATAGTCCATCAAACAACATGAACTTTCCAAAATCACTTCAGTTTCTAGCATTTAAAGAACTTACCACAGGAAATAGTTATAAAGACTTCTTTGAATTACCTAAATATGTTAAACAAATGTTGATATTTTCCTTAAGTGAAAACGAATCCTTAAATGAAAACGAATTCAGAGAACTTTTAAGTACTAAAAAGTGTTCAATGCAATTTATTACAGACAACTTAGATAGTATAAAATATGTTAAATGTAATAGGAGATTTTAAATTAAATAATAGAAAAATAAGAAAAATATTCCGATTTTTACAAAATAAACTAAAACACCAACAATCTGACATTTTTCATCGCTTTTATGCTAAATTTCATTGTTTATTTGTTGAAATGTTGAGAAGACAATATCCATACTGGCCAAGAAATATGCATACAGCTAGTTTTTTTAACAAGTCTTTGTAAACAACAAGATTTATCAAAGGAATTTATAAGAGATCACGCTTTTGTTGTAGATTGGGATAAATTATATATGGAAAAAACATTTACGAAACAGATATATTGTGTGTGTGTGGTTCTGACGAAGGAAAAGAGAAACGTTTGCCATTCAGCAATTCATTACGATATAATGAAAGACATACAAAATGAGTGTTGTTAGTGTGCGTGTTTTTGCGATATCTACTTAACTTCTAAGAAATTGGGAATGGGAGAAGAAGAAAGGTATCATATATTTTATTTCAATCAACTCTAGATTTGTGACGTCGGCGTTCCACGATGACCTTGGTTTGCTCACGCCGTGAACAATGACCTTGCTTTGCTCACACCAAATGACCTTGCTTTGCTCACGCTGTGTGCGACAATGAAATCACTGTAAAAACACTTAATTCTGTATTACAAATGAACACTATTTTCACACAATGTTTTTATCACAGTTTAGAATGTCTACACAAATTCACAATCTTCTTGCAATTTTTCCTTTCTTCGAGTCCCAAATATAAAAGTAACTTATAAAATATAATAACACTATGAATGGCAACGCCCAGTGAACACTTCACTTCACTTTTTTAACAAGAAACACACGATCTTCACAGCAATCTTCTTACATTATAAAGTCCATATCTTCTTTCTCCAACTCACAAATACATTAGAATCTTCTAAATAATGATATATCTTGTTAAATTTCGTTAAAATAGAGGAGGATCATACATGGCTAGCTATACGTGGCCAACGCCCATGATGAAAAATTTTTTTTTCCGTGCGATAAACGATTATGAATATCGAAGTTTATCGATAGTAAAAATCGATGGTTGCAATCGATATTAGAACTGTTATAGTTTCCAATGTATATTAAATAAGTGAATATCAATATTTATTTCAAACCTTGTTGTTCAAAAACTACTTAACCGATTTTAATGAAATTTGGTACACATATATTAAATACTTAACTCTTGAACTATTGGAGCTTTTTTGATGAAATTTGGTATATAGGATCAGTAAATATTAAAGTATTTTTTTAAAATCACCACTTCCGGTCCATGACCTTGAAATAGTTTTTTTTCCTAATATCATCCCTATTTTTCAAAATTTTTTAATGCAATTTAAAATGTATACTTTTATCAATGTCTTTAACAATTCTGTAAAGTTTTAAAATTATCCGATGAATAATAGTGAAAATAACGCGATTTTTACTGAATTTCTCTAATATCGTTCTTAATCACATCATAGGCTAAAAATTTCTCAGAAACCACAACCACATAACAAATCGTGTTTGTAACAGCTTTTTGAAAATCCATATTGATAATTATATCGTTCTTTGAACCAGAAATATTTGTCAAACTCTTTGTTGTATCAATGACATAAATAGGTCTATTCGCTAAAAATTCTTTAGGATTGTAATACATTTCCTTATTATTACAGTAAACTTTCTTAAAATCTTCATACATCTGATACATGATTCTGAAAAGACCTCCTGAAATGTTTAAATTTTGTAATTCATCTGGATAATAAGAACCGTTCAATTTTACTCTGATATTTTTTACATCCAAACTATCAAACTTTGAAGAATTTTTTTTCTTGATTATTCTGTCTATCTGTTTGAACCTATGATAACGAACTTGGGATTGAAGATATTTCTATAAATATTTGTAATATCGAACGAATAGGTTGTTCCGGAAATACCTTTTTGTTCAATACATTGCCAATCTAGAAAATTAAACATAATGTTTTGACTTTTTGTAATTTCATCAATCAACCTAATTTTACTCGTGGTTTTATAATCAATCATTGGAACTCTAATAAAAAAATCTGTAATTGTTATTTTTCCATCAACAGGCATAACATTTCCAGTTGCAGTCTTCAGAATCACATCATCGTCTTCTGCTCTTATAAAACTTAGATAAAATCCTCCTTTATAGATCGGAATAGTAACATATTCAAAAAATCCTAATCCAAAATGAGATAAATTTCCAGCTGCTTCAAAAACACCAAATTTAAAATCTGATTCAAAGCCATTAGAAGTTTGAGAAATAACATCACTTTTTGAATACGAAAATAGTTCCTTTAATTGTGCTTAATTGGCCACAGTTTTCGACTTCTTCTATAAATTTATTGTGTTTTCTTACTTCAATCTTAGAAAATAAAAACAATATAAAATTATCGATTAATCTAACATTATCAGTTCCAAGATATGCTTGACCATCTTGTTTTTTTAAAGTTCCAGAAATATAAAAACTGGAAGTTAGACGAGCAAAAGTTATCTCCAAAATCAATATTAAACTCAGTTCTTTAATTCGGTTCATTCAAATGTTGTTTACTAATTGGATAGAAATTTTTTAAACTCCGCCCTTTCAATATCACTAGCGTATTTTCTGTAGTCCGCCATTTAATAAGAGAAAATTTAGAAATTTTAAACATCATGTATAAGAAAGATATCATTTTTCCATCGATCTAATGTACGTTTTTATAAGAAAAGATATAAATTTTAGTAAAATAATTAAAAAGATTAGAGTCATTTTTAATGATCTACTTCGTCATATTCGGGATTCTCTTCCTTAAATTTTGCGATCTCGGTCACATATTTCAATAAAATTTGCACAGGATAGTAACCGCTATCTATAATATTGTTCCAATCAACTGTATCTTTATTTTCATCCAAAAATTTTATACTCAAGTGTTGATAGAGACAAAGAACAGACATATGATCTTTTAATTGATAATGTATATTTTCTTGAATGAACTCTGGGGACAGATTTTGATATTTAGCAATGTTATACCAATTCAATTTGTTTACGTATAATCTCATCATATCTTCGGATAATTCATATTTTTGAGAAATATCATCCCAATGTTTCTTTTTTCAAATTTCTTTCGTGTTGCATTATAAAAAGATCGAAAGCACTGTAATGTCCCGCCATCTCTATTTATTAGGAAAAAAATTTCAAAATCAAGTTTTTATAAATTGGCTCTTTTAGTGTTACATTCAGCACATTTTCCAGAAACTCTTTTAACTCCATTGATATTTGCATAGTATTTTATATCATTTGTTTCAGTTTTTTTTTTCCTTTACACCTCACACAATATATGAGCGCCATTTATATAAGGAAACTTTATCATGCATAATACTCTGCGAGAATACCTATTTCAGTAAGATCTTCCTCGAACTTATTAATTTTTTCTTCTAATTTTTGAAATTTGACAGCATAAGAATCATTGTATTCAACAAATTTATGACCAATATTCTCAAAAGTTTTCGTACCATCTAAACTAAACTTATCAAAAGACTCTTTAAATCTAGTAAGTTTTTCATTAATTTTCACCAACATCGTCTACTGATCTTTTACTTCTTTCATCAAGTTTTTCATAGACTTCTGTTGTAAAATCTTTAACATGCTGTTTATGATTCTCATAATTTTGTTTTAGTTCATTAAACATTTTAATACGATCTTCTAATTGAATCATTACAACAACATCAAATGGATTAATTCCTTTACTAACACTGCTAATTCTTTTTCCTTTAAAATCTAAGGCATTTTTAACATTCGGATCATGTAAATCAACAATATCGATGTTTTCTGATAATTTTAGATTTTTAAAATTTGTTCTTTAACAAAAACATCATGTTTGTCAATACCAGGTCGAACACCGACAATTCTTTTTTTATTAGCCAAACTAACATAATTCTTTTCAACTTTGATCGCTTCAGTAATTTCATCAGCTTTTTCGATATGAGACATTAAATTGGTAAATATTTTTTTTGCACCATCTTCAAATTCTTTTTTCAATATTTTTATTTTATCAGCAACTTCATTTGAACTCATGAAATTTGCAAGTTTGTTATCATATTCTGCTTTTAAAATCTTCAATCTCGACAGCAAACATATCTGAATCTGGAAGGTTTTGTAATAAATTTTCTAACTTGTTATCAAACTCATTTCTCAAACTATTATCTACATTTTGAATACTTTCTGTTTTAATTTGTGTTCCAAATACGTCAAAAATATTTGCAAGTTTGTTATCATATTCTGCTTTAAAATCTTCAATCTCGACAGCAAACATATCTGAATCTGGAAGGTTTTGTAATAAATTTTCTAACTTGTTATCAAACTCATTTCTCAAACTATTATCTACATTTTGAATACTTTCTGTTTTAATTTGTGTTCCAAATCCGTCAAAAATATTTTGTGAATCCATATTTATTAAGTAATAATTTGTTAACAACTTCTTTAAAATCTTTACCATCACTCAGTTCATTCAACACAAAAACACATAAATGACCACAAATTGGGGGATCTTTATAGTCTTGAATCTGAGAATCATTGTAGTAGACGCTTGATTTTTTCAAATATTTAATCAATTCTATAGGTGGTTTGTCCTCAATTCTTCCATACGAATCAAAATAACATGCATTTCTTATCATTTTTATAATAACAAATCCAATGCGTTCCACTTCCCATTATCGAGTCTAAATTCACAATTCCACACTCAAATTTCTTAACTTTTTCAGGTAATGTATCTCTCATGAAGATTCCTCTAAAATGTTTAATATTTTTTGCAGATTTCTTCCAATTCCCCGAATGTTAAAGGTTTGATTTCAAATTTTTTTTAATGTTTGATTTCACGTAATTCAAAGTTTTTTCATCTAATCCAGATCCTGTAACATCTTCCAACTCTTTATCTAACCAATTTAAAATGTTTCGAACAATAGGAATCACATCTTTTTTAACGATTGGAGCAGCTTTACGAACATAAGGAACAACATTTTTAACAACTGGAATATTTTCTCCAAAAATCTAATAAATCTTTCAAAAGTCCACCATTTTTAAGTTCTTTCAACTGATTATAAGAAAAATTCTATTCTGGTTCCTTTATTGTTTTTCTTATGTTTTTCGAGTTTATTGTATTGTCTATTTGTTAAAAATATCTTATCTTCGCCATTTTTTAGTTGATCTATTTTAAATTGAATACTAACGGGTATTTTCTTCTTAAAAGCGGATTTTATTTTTTCTTTCTGATTTTTGCTGAAATTTACATTCACCTCCATTTATATAGTTTAAAATTTCAAGTTCTCTTCGATTCCCATTCCTAGTTTTCTCTTCAAAAACATTGCTCCAGCTGTTGGAAGCGCAACAAATCTTTCACCTAAACTAGCATCTTTTGATAAAAATCCATCCATTGCTTTATCTTGCAAAACTTTATCTGCTATATGTCTGGAATTTGTGTCTCTATGTTTTGCATAAAAAATATCGTGTTCCATAGCAGCTTGATCTAATTTATTTATACCAGGATCTCCTCTTTTTAGTCTTTTTTCGAGTTTTGTGCCAGGCCCCAGATACTGATAAGTTGGTACGTGTAATTCAAAAGGTAAATTGTTGATAAAATCATTCAAACGTCCACTACCCTCAATCATAGATGAACTTATTG
Source organism: Homalodisca vitripennis (assembly GCF_021130785.1). Lineage (NCBI taxonomy): Eukaryota > Metazoa > Arthropoda > Insecta > Hemiptera > Cicadellidae > Homalodisca > Homalodisca vitripennis. Next base: position 16,231 of record NW_025783398.1, on the reverse strand, counting down.
CCGGCAAAATTTCGTTTTAAATATTTAATTCCATCAGGTTTTTCAATCATTTCGTCAAGTTTGTTCGAAATAAAATCTTTAATTGCTTTCTTTTCATTCAAAAAATTTGTTATTTCCAGCCTTCTCTTGAGCATAAATATAATTAATAATTCCATCGAGTTTTGTCAAATCGTCGATATATCTGTATTCAATCTTATTAATCACTGTATTTTCTCACACCTGATCCTTCGATTCTTTTTTCCCAAATTGGTTTAATTAAGTTAATATATTTTTTTACCTCTACTTGACTTAGGCTTCTTAGTAGATGGATCATTATTTTTGTAAATTGAGTCAGATTCCCATAAAATTTCTGTATACTTTTTCAAATCTTCTTCAGAATATAAATTATCTTTTGGAGCGTCATAGACTGTTAATAATCTCCATAAACCTTGAGTTCCTTCATATGTTTTTTCATTAATAATGATATCATTATGTTCAAAATTAACGGGTAAATTTCCAATCATAAAACTTCTCTTTTTTTCTGTCCCAATACAAACCAAATTTATCATCCTTTGCTCTAGGAAGAAATTTTTTACCAATTTCACCAATTATTATATCCGTTGTTTTTTTAGGACTTATTGGTTCAACTATGGTAGAGTCTTCAATGATTCGAGGTCTAAATGGTGTTGAAGATAGTAATTTTGGCAATTCAAACTCTTCAGATTCTGGAATTGAAATATCGGCAAATTGTCGTACAACTGGAACCAAATTCATCAAATTTTGATTATCACTTAAAACATTGTCAATTTTGCCCTCAACGTTTTTTATTGCAGAAGTTACAGGTTGATTGATTTTTTGAATAAATTCTTGTTCTTTTTCATCAATTCAAATCTGTTCTTTAAATTCTTTGATTAATTTCTTTTCGATTTGATCAAGTTTTTTCGCTTCTTCAGAAGTTACGTTCACCATTTAATTAGAAAAATTTTGAAACGTGAACGTGGAACGTATAAAAAACGTGAACGTGGAACGTAAAAACGTGAACGTGAAACGTGGAACGTAAAACGTGAACAGATTTACCGTTTTTCAGTTGTTTTCATAATGTAAATAAAAAGTAAAGATAATGTAAAAATAATTGTAACAAATATTTTTATCAAGTAGATTTGTCAGACCACTGAGCAGCATTTATATTAGAAAATTTATTCATATATTTACCATTTTTAGGCTTCAAAGTTAGATTAATAGTTAAAAATCCATAGTCTTCTTTCCAAATTTTATCACATAATTCATTAAAGTGGTTAAAACTCATATCAGATCCCACATAAAATATTTCTCGAATAGTGATCATCTTGCTTAAAAACACACAACATATTCAAATTATTTGTAATAACTTGTTTATCAACCTTTGAAAAGCACTGGGAAAGATAGATACAAGATATGTTTTTGTGACGAGACATTACGAAATATTCCTTAATAACGTCCTGATTTTCCAAAATACAATCATCAAAAACGATTAAACGGATTGTTTTTTACATTCGCTTAACGGAACTACGTCCTCAGAAAACATTATAAAAATGTGATATTTCTTTGCTTAAGTTCTTCTCAATATTTTTTGAATCTTTGTTGTATAATTTTTTGTATGCTGTCTTGTTCTAAAGATTTACTAAAAACATACAAATTGGAATAAGGAATCATCCTATTGTAAATAAAATTCAATAATAAAGTTGTTTTTCCACATCCACTTGAACCAACAATTAACAATCTGATTGGTTGATCTTTCTTATTTTCTTCAAACGTTTGAAGTTTTATCTGATCTTTTTGCTTTACAAATTTCTCCATTTAAATAGCGAAAATGAAGCTGTTCAAGTTGACTTCAGAAAGCTCTAAATTAGTTTTACACTTGGAACATCCTATTCATTTAGAGGAAGAATCAAATTATTTTATCGGTTTAAGCGATTTTTATTCTGACAATTTTGTAATAAATATTAGTGAAAGTTCTCCTTATTGTATAGGATTTAGTGAGAAGAACATAACAAAATATTATGGTTTAAACAAAGGATATTATACTTTCGATCAAATAAAAAATTCCCTTAAAAATTATCTGAAAACATTCAAACAATCAGATAAATCTTAAACTTTAAACTTTAAACGAAAACAAGTTTGAAATGCAAAAAAATTATCTCTCTAATAAAATTCAAATAAAATCACCAGTAAGAATAATGTTTTCAGCAATTATTGTAGATTTATTAGGGTTTGTTCAAGAAACTATTGAGCCAAATCAGGTATATTTAGGAAATAAAACGCCAAAATTTAGACCGTTCGATGTAATTGAAGTACATTGTAATCTCGTTGAACCTAGTTTTGAAAATCATACCGAACATCTTCACAAAGAATCTGAAATTTTGTACACTTTTTTCCCAAATGTTGCTTATGGATAAAAAATCAGTGAAAAACCGAATGAAATCGATTATATTCCAATTAGAAAATAAATATTAAAAGAATTCAAAAAAATCCTCTCTAACTATACAAGAATCTGAGGGAAATTTATTAAATAATGAGAGTAAAACAACAATATATTTAAGATTGAAAAAGGAATAAAATGGACCCCAAAATATAAAAAAAAGCTTCGAAAACATACATTCTGAAGGTAGGGGTGATTCGCCCCCGCCTTCAAACTTTCAAAAAAACACTGTTTTCATTAATGAATCTGGGCTTTATTCTCAAAATAAAAATTACTAGTTAAATTTCTTTTCTATCTAAATGGAGACAGTTGTAGATCTAATAAATAATCAACTTAGATTTGAAAACAAACATATCTTTACAATTGTGGATGATAATAATGAATTTTGGTTTAAAGCAAAAGATATTGCAGAAATATTGGAATTTAAAAATACGATGAAAGCGATTAGAGATCACTTTAAAGAAAAATATAAAAAACCTTCGATAACATAGATTCAGAAGGGGGGAACGAATCGTTCTTACCTTCAAACTTTCAAAAAAACACTATTTTTATTAATGAACCGGGCATATATTCTTTAATACTGAAATCAAAAACGAAGATAGCAGAAATGTTTCAAGATTGGGTTTTAGAAGAAGCTTTACCAAGTATTCGTAAATTTGGTGTGTACAAACTTGAAAACGAAAATAAGCAGTTAAAAGATGAAATAAAACAGTTACAAATTTCAGGTCAAATGAAATCCTTGAAAATAGAGAATCAAGAATTGCGAATGGAATTAATGAAGAGAGATATGATATGTAAAAATTTTGATAAGAAAAAACACCATGTTTTTGTATTAATTAAAAAGAATCACATGTGGGAATATCCTTATTACGTTATCAGAGCTCAAAAGAGAGAAATACCGAAAAGATTGAAAGAACTTGAAATTGATTACCCAGAAATGGAAATTTTATTAAGACATGGAGATCCAAATAGTATAAATCTCTACAACCAAATGAAAGAATCTTTGAATATTTTATACAACGGAAATCATTTTACTACAAATATGGCAGAATCTCGACTGACTTATAGAATATCTAAATTACACGATGAAAATGTTTCTAAATTTTACTAAACATTCGAATTATGATATTTTGTTTGTAAATGTCTTTTAAAGACTATAGAATTGTTGAATTTCTCTTCCGCATACGCAATGAACTGGGTCTAGCAAAGATTTGTTTAGCACAATCTTTACAATATGCTTGTTTGTTGTCTTTTACTATAATGGAGATTATAAAATTCTGAAATATTCTTAACTTTTTTACACCGTGTGCATTCTTTCTCTTCTAAAGTTAATTTTTCCATTTTTATTAAATAATTCTTTTCTATATTTCTTATTACAATCCTTACAATAATAGTATAATCCAATCTTTTCTAGTCTTATCTTGAGAAAACTTCGACAAATCTTTAAATTCTTGACACTTTATACATTTCTTTTGAGCCTCCATTTATATACAAAAAAATTATAGCTTTGACTTTCTCAATTCATATTCGTAAAAACTTCCACTTATTTCTTCATTATTTAAATCTTTTATACTATAAGTTACAGGATCTGTGTTATTAATTTGATAAATCACAAAAGATTTCTCTTGACCAATTGTTCTTATATTTGTTCGAAAATGTTGTTTTTTTAACTAACAATTCTTACATGATCATTGACTTTAAATTTAGTTTTCGTGTGAATTTCTGGTGGAACATACTTGAAAACGGTCTCTAATAACTCCTTTTCTGCATCTTTATCTACGACTTTGGGCTTCATTTTTGATTGTGCTGTGAACTGTATCGTTATAATTGTTTACGATTTTTTGAAGAATATCGATCCATTTAAAGTTTTTATTAATCTCAAAAAATTACTTTCATTCTCTCATTTTGAGTTCTGTTATATCTCTCTACAATACTTGATTTCTCTTCGATTTCAGTATGATAAATCTTAATGTTGTTATTTTCTCAAAACATCATTAAATTCTTTATTTTTAAAACTCTAAAACCCTTTATCTGTATGAAGTAGGTTTGGAGGTTTGTGATTGATCCTTATGGCATCTTTTACTATATCTTCGAAAGCTTTTGAAACATCCCTTGCCGTTTTTTCTTTTGATAGCTCTTGACCAAGCATATTTTGAGAAAGTATCAATAACATTTAACATATACTTAAATCCATCATTTTGATCTGAATAGTTAGACATTATAACTAAATCTGCTGCCCATAAATCGTCAATTCCTAAAGTTATAATTTTTCTCTTTTTAAACTTTTTTCGTACTGATGCATGAATTTCTCTAGCTTCAATCTCGATTTCTTCCTTATTCTTAGATTCTTTCTTTACTTGTTTGTCATAAGGATTCTTTATAAATTTACTCTTATTTGTCTTACATTTTGAACATTTTGCTGCAATTCTATACAATCCGTTTTGAGTTTGAACAATCTTAGAATCTATATTTTTCGTTTTCTGTTTACACTTGTGACAGTGAATTAAATCATCTTCCATTTATATATCAAAGTTTCCAACTTTGTTTAACTCTTCTAAAATATCTGTTTTAATTTCGCCTTTATTATCCATACGGTACTGTATCGATCTTATTTTCTAGGACAATTCTCTTATCATCTTTAGCGTTCAGTGCTAACTTGTTTATAATAACGGTGTACAACTCATGTTTTATAGCTTTTGATTACTGTCATCTCCCTAAATTCTTCTTTATCTTCGAACAAACATCTCTTCAAGTTTTCGATATTTATTGTTTTATTTACAAACGCTTCTCTTAACTCCTTTACATCTTACTGGATTTTTGTCTAGATATTTGTATGAGTACATTTTCGATCTCAATCACACAAAATTCTTCTAAAACTTCGCTATTTAACTCATCTTTGAATTTCCCTATTACCTTCTTATTTTTAGTAGTGAAACATTCGTGATCTTATGGATAATCACTTGTATCAAAGTCATCTATATTTTCTTTAATAATTTTAAAAGGATCTCGTTTCAATTCTAAGAAATAACTGTCTGTATCCCATGTAACACAGATTCAAATCTGGGTAAAACTTCTTTAATTTTATCGTAAATAAAACTCATACATTAACAATTTTGATAGGTCAAGAACTGAAAATCCTATGTAGATCGGTTTGTTAAATTTAACCTTTTGTTTGAACATGTGACTCGCTATACAGTTATCGTCAAAGATATTGAAACATTTGAAGTTCGTTTTTCCTTGGCCTGTTTCATTGAAAATTCTTCATTTCCTAGTTTGATATCACATCTATTTCGCACATTTTCCATAGATTTTCCAAAAACTGAGTTGTTCATCAGCTTGTAAAAATCTTTCTCAAAGTCACTTGTAGCTTTTGGTTCTCATGTTTGTGTTTAAAATCAATGTACTTTTTTCATAAAAGGCTTCTGATCAAATGCAATAACTCTATTCACATGTTTCAAAATCATACCTTGTTCCAGATAGAATTTCAAATTTCTTGAATGAACAACGTATTCAGTTTTATCCAGTAAAGTTGTGCAAAGTTTGTTTTTATAATGTTCGGGAGCAAGAGGTAAATCCTTGTGATGTTCATGTAAATTTGTTGGATATCCTAGATCAACTTCGAGAATATAGCCATAATCTTCGTCGCCAGTGAGTTCCAAAATTGTTTCTTGCCCCTCTTTCTTTTGTATATGTTTTAGGATTCATCCACTTGATATCACCATATGGTAAATTTTTGCATAAGACCGTAACCATAAAGGTTGTTTGCATCGACGTACAACAGATAGTTTTCAGGTTTTGTCTTATCGAAACCTTTCAAATATTTGTTATTTGCTTTAAACATATCGCTTAATACATTGAGAAATACCTCCACGAATGCCTTTTTCAATCATCAAATACATATTATAATCACTAATCAATTGTAATTCTATTTTCGTTAATTTTAACATAGCATCCCATGCGAGGCTTGGAGCTGTTAGATAATGTGCTGGATCAAGTTTATAGCAATTTAAGCAAATATTTCTGAAATTTTCAAATATATCAGCAAGCAATAAAATATCTTGGATATTGTACAAATCAGAGTAATTTCCAAGATTTTTCTCTTTTAATTTGTTCCAAACGCTCAAGTAGTGTTGATAATCTTTCTCAGATATGCTCTCGTCTGTCAATAGTGAATAGAAATCTTGAATTTTCAGCTGTTCTGTGTAATCAAGTTTTTTCAATACTATCGATAAATTCGTAAGGAGATATGCCTTTTCCAGATAGAATTTTAAAGATTTCTTCTTCGTCATTTGGTTGTCTATCTAGAATTGCGTTCAATATTCGTCCATCTTGTATAAAAATGATTTGTATGTTTGAAGTCGTCTTTCTTTAGATTTTTCGCTAATTTTTCAATAGATGATGCCATAAATCTGAACGTATCTACGAATGAAAACTTGATGAACTTTCTTGGTTTATCATCTTCAAACTCATACCCATATCCTGAATTTACTGAATTAATTTATATATTTTTCATCTGTGTTTGCGATCAAATCAACATTTCCATATTGTTTAGCCAATTCTTTTATGTACAAATGAGTATCGTAGTTAAATCATATTGTGACAGAAAACTGGAATATTTTTGAGGAAATTTGAGATTCAAGTTACAAGATTAAATGAGCTGAACCTCTAAATTTAACTGTTAAATGACAATGATCTCGTACTTTTTTTCTGGTTTTGATTATCAAAACCCTCACATTCACAAATATGACAAAGACTGGAATTTTGGTACGCTAATTCTTCTTCTTCGGTCAATTTCATAGGTTTTTTGTTCTTAGAATTATATTTTGTAGCTATGTATTTTGATATTTTATTGAGCTCTTCAAACAATTGTGTAGGAACATTAGGCACATCGTCTTCATTTTTTGCTCTATAACATATAGGTTTGTACATGCGATTGGTCACATTCGACACTAAATATAGAGTAAAACCATAAGGAATATGCTTCTGAATCTTGGTTGTAGTCGATTTTTGCGGATTGTTTTTGCATGTGGGAATCTTCTCTAATATGCTTTCAAAATCCATATAAATAAACGTAAGGATGAGAAAATTTCTTTTTGATAATTAGTAAATGTTGTTGTTTGACTGGAAACGGCATAATTGGCTTACAAACCTCATGTTGCTTGCAAATTTCTAAATGATCTGTTAAATCTCCAGATTATTTGTAGAAATGGCTTAAACATCTTCTGCAAAGAAATGTTCTTTCCTTATGCTTGGATAACTGAGAAACTCACGAGTTTATTTAAATCGGTTATCAAAACATAATGAGATTTTTCTTCTTGTTTAACTTACAATAAATCGATTTCTAACTCGGCATCATATTTTTCAGAAAATTTGTAACGGGAACAATGTTGAGTTTTTCGTCATAAGTATAGACTTGACGTCATTGATAGACATTTTTAGGATACTTATACTTGGAATTGTAACTTCGTTTTTCAAATGATTGTATATCTTTTAAGGGCATTGGATACTCGAAACCTGAAAATATCTCGTCATTTACAAATTTTTCATATTGTTTTGATCTTTCGCAGTCTCTTTCAAGGTTTTTTCAAATAGCGCATCGGATAGAATAAATAAAGCAATAGTCATCTTTATTTTTTGATATTTATACAAGCTTTTTTATCTTTGATTTTCTTTGGTAAATCGATATTTATGATCCTGCGTTCATTCATTTCGTGTTTATTAATGCTCAAAACTAGTTGTTTGCATCTTTTAAATGTCCATCCTGAAACCCCTATTTGGATGATTTGTCTGTTCTCGATGTGATAATTTATTAAATTGTTTAGAAATAAAGTCGTTTACGTCAAATAATTTCGTCTGCTTTTATAGTAAAGTACATTGGGCAAGTTTGTGGTTTCACCGTTTAATAAAGTTCGTTCATATTCACTATTCCAAAAGAGAGATAACCTTTCATATTTTTAACATTCTCTTGAAATTTTTCTATTAAACTTTTTAATTTCTGGCCTCATAATTGATAGATATTTGTAAATTGACATGGAAATTGTCGTTCAAGTTTGTTAAAATGTATTGCTTGAAAAGACCGTGTATTGAGGATAAAACTTTTACATCTATGATATTTTCAGGTTTTTCGTTAAGAGTTTTATCAATTTCTTCGATCATTTCAGACTTAGTTTTATCGTTTGTTTCTATGGACAATTTTTCAGCGATTGATTGAATTTTTTTCATCATTAAATAGATTTGAGATCTTTTTTATCTTCCTTAAAGCTTTTCTTTAATTCACGCAATTTTTTCTATATCGTACATCTTTTCATGATCGACAATTTGATTTTCTTTAGCCCAATTCCTCAAATAATTTAGTTCTTTCTCGTAAATTTTTTTGTTTTTGGCATGGATTTTGGAGCCATAATGTCGATCATAGTTTTTTCTTAAAATTTCTTTTTTGCAGAACGGACATGATATTTTTTCACACTCCATTTATATAGAAAAAATTTGAGTGTGTCAAGTTTCACTATTTAGTAAAATATCTTTTTATTAAGGAAAAAATTATCAACTTTTAAGCTTAAAGTTGGCAAATAATTTGAGATAATTCAGTAGATAATCAAGGTTTTTTAAGATCCCTACACACTAGTATTAGAGTTTTTTTGAAAAATCCTGAAAATCTACTGAAATTATCTCAAAATTATTGCCAACTTTAAGTTTAAAAGTTGATAATTTTTCCTTAATAAAAAGATATTTTACTAAATAGTGAAACTTGACCACACTCAAATTTTTTTCTTATGTAAATGGAGCTACTAAAGGAATTAAATGAAGTTGGTGAGCTAAGATTTAAAGAATATAAGAAGTTGAATGAATTAGAAGAAAATAAGAAATACAAAATTTTGAATCTGGAGAAAATGAAAGATAAATTCGGGTTTACAATAATTGCCGAGTTGGAAGATTATAAAGTACACTTACCGAACAGATTTTTGACTGTTTTTGGATGAAGGATAAAGATTAAAGAATTGAATAAACATGATAAATTACACTTGGTTGTTACTGGAAAGAAGACTATTAAAGATAAAGACTGTGTTACTATCAATTTTGGTAGAGTAGAAGATTTTTCGTTTATTCGTAGCAGACATTTCAAATAGATTGATTTGACAGCTCAAGAAAGTAGAAGCAAACAGCTATAGATTCTGTTAATTTTTCATTCGTGTGTGTTACAGATTCGTTTATTGTCCTTTAAACAGTATTTTCCATTACTGTTTGATTTTACAGATTCGTTTATTGTCCCTTTAAACAGTATTTTCCCTTGATTTACTGTTGGCTCCGAAAGTGCGCTAGGAACCCCATGTTCATATCTACTTATATATATATATATATATATATATATATATATATATTATATATATATATATATATATATATATAGGCTATATAAAATTATAAACTAATATTTGAAAATAACATGATTATATTTGCTTTAATGCTTTATTACTGAATAACAGCCAACAAAAGATTTCACCCACAATTTAGTACCCGAGGTTTTAAAAGGATCACTTGCTAGGATCTAGAAAAAAAGTTCTAGAGAAGAGAGGGATTTAGAGACAAACGCAGTTTCTTTAATGGTTTTTGACATTTATAAATTGAATTAAAATTTGTTCTATAACTGTAGCTATCTTATTGTTTTAAGATTTTACCATGTAAATCACAAAAAAAAAAAAAAAACGTTCTAAAAAATATTTTTTTATGTTTAACGTACAATTAATGTGTTGAAATAAGTAATACAAACATATATTTTTAGAGAGAAACTTGTAAAAAATTTAATACTGAAAAAAAATTATTTACAATAAAGGCAATTACAATGAAATAATATTTTTTTAAATCAAATTGTACTACCAACACTCAATATTTAGAAAAAACAATATTAACGAAATTGAATGACACTTAACAATGAGTTAATGGATTTAAGGGGTTAAGTTATTTTAAACTTAGTATGTTGAGAGCGTCATTGTTGTTGTGTTTTGTGCTGCTAGTTCAGTTCCTGTCCACCAGGTTACGGGCTGAATTAGTTCAAACTTGATCTGTTGGGAGCGTCGTTGTTGTTGGGTGTTTCTTCTGTAGAGAATAATTATTGGTATTTAATTAAAATTATAAAATGTTTTTAAAAATAAATCAAAACGTGATTATATTTAAAAGTTTATCGCTATAAATATAAATTCGGTATAATACAATATAAATACAAATAAAACAATACAATCTAGTGTACTTTTTATACACTCTCGTCCGCAGATATATACTGTATGATTTTTAAATACAATCATGCTACATAATGATGTAGTGCGCGATGTTACATCTAAATAATGATTTCGATGTAACACCGCGCACTACAAAATCTTAAAATAATATTGAAAGCTGCAATCAGTCATTCTTACCTGAATGTTGATATGCAGCTCATTTGGTAATCTAGAATAATATTTAGTATACTTCTTTAAAGAGTGTATAATATTTTGGAGTAGTTAAAGGATATTTATAGACACAACAATATTAATAAATATTTAAACTGTATAATTACAGTGTTATTAGAATACCTTAAATCACGTAGTAAAAAATATATATGTACATTTTACCATACTGGTATAGTTTTATAAATATAATTATCATACATGACAATACAGCAACAATATTCAGATGAAATATTCATACATAAAGAAAAAGGCTACTTAAACTAAAAAAGGAGAACAAAATGTGAATTTCTTACTATCAAGTCAATATAGAAGTACTATTAAGACTAGGTTCTTAGAATGTAGGCCTATATTTTACTGCTAGAAATTAGATTAAAAAACACCAGGTTTAACCCTTAATTTGGCAAGAATTTTTTTTGGTGTAAAAACAGGATTTTTTATATACTTTTTACGGAAGATATAACATCAAAGAAGCTATAAAAAAATTGTTTACGTATTTTTGTTACATTTTTGGTATGTGCCATTTTTGGCACATTACCATAGAAGCAGATATCTTCCATCTAATGTTTGCTTGGATAATGTTTTTTTTATGAATATTAAATCCCCCTAAATATGTAATTGCAAGGATGGAATGAGTAATACTGATGTTACAAATAAGAAAAATCATTTTATTAAAAAATACATAATTTTGTAGAAAAAAATTTATATCTGTGGTTACAAAGATTTTGGATTTTTTTACATCTTGAAAACTAACTTGGGCTATTTTTCTATGAAAACCAACAAAACAGTTGTTATTTTCTTTCAGGCACAGCCGAACATTGCATTTGGAACACTCAATCATTGATTTTCCATTTTTACAAAACTTGCACTGTCCTCTTGTGGTTATATATTGGGAAGTGCCCAACATCATCAAACCTTACATCTTCTGTTGGTCTGGGAGCCGTTGGTGCCATTATTATTTTCTTCGGAGGGTGGTAGGTCAGGATTCACTTTCCTGCTTTCTTTGGTGAGACACTAAAAAACTGCGTATTGAAAATCCTTGAGTGACATCTCATTTGTCATGTTTTTCAAATGCATTTCTCGCCTCCTCCAAAAAGCCAGGCGTTGTTCAGTGCAATATCAATCATTTGCGCAAATATTTGCATATACCATCGCCGTTATTTCATTTTAATTCTATACAAAGCGACTAGCATACCAGCCAGATCAACACCTCCCATGTGAGTGTTTACTCTTTGCTAACATTGGGGCATGTCACATCGATGCGATGCTTGTCTTCTTTGCAATATCGTTTTGTTTTTGTTTGTAGGATAAGCATCCGCAAATGAACTTATGAGTGTCACTGGCTTGTTGTCTTGCCATCTAACAATACAGATTTTGTCTTCTTCTGACTACTATTTGGCTAAAACTCCCTCTTCCCTGAAGATCGTCTTTTCCTGGTAGGTCATAGTTTTTTTATCTGTAACTTGCTATAACACCAAGGCTAAATATGTCATGTTCCTTCCTATGATACTGGATCAAATCCAGCAGTGGACGTGAAAAAGTTGTGCAAAGTATACAACAGATAATGGGAGGATCTTTTATTGACTTGCATAAAGCAATTACTACTTTCCCCCCAAGTCCAAATTTAGATTCCTGCTCAGTAAATGCATGGTTGCGAAAAAGTATCTCCACCACCGTAAAATAAAAAATCATAAATTACGCCACTAACACCAATTAGTACAAATATTTTGAAACCCCATTTCTTGGGCTTTTTTGGGTTGTATTGTTTTTCTGTTGCCTGCCTTCCTGCCTTTGTGTGGTACAATCATTTCATCAACTGAGAAATTTCTGTTCTTGTGAGGGATGCTCAAACAACCTTTTCTTACCGATTCAATTTACTGGCCTAATTTTGAAATATCTATCATCTGTTATGTTTTCGTTATCAACGAAATGACAAAAAACACCTAATTTGCTTGGAAGCGTTTAGGGGCATTATGTCAGCTATTTTAGAATATCGAAATATTCGAGGACTAATAGTCAACATATAAAGGCATTGTTACAATCCCTATCAAAATTTCTATAGCAACAAAATCAACTATTTCTTCTTTTGTTACATTGATAGAACGTCCTGTAGTTTGTACTGAATACAGATTTGTATTGAAAACAATCAAATCTACTAGCTCATCTTGACTGAAAGTTCACAAATTAATTCATATTTAACGTGCATTGCAACTGAAATTGTTGCTCCACGTTAATTCTTGAATTTTGACAAATTCTGAGATCTACCTTCAAAGTTTTGTAAGCTCTCTCACTACCAGTAGGAAGTGATACGGGCTTGTTTATACGTTTTCCCCTCACCTTTGACTCAAAGCTTTACATTTGTCGGATGTGAAATATAGTCCCACGATAATTTAATCTTTATTATTCAAGTTAAATGCTCGGGTCTTCTGTCTGTTTTCTGCAATTTCCATAATTCAGTATTTATTGTAGTGATAGTGGCAGTGTTCACATACTTTTTAAAATACCGGCCAGGCTAAAACTCAAGTTTCTGCTCTATGCTAATTGCTCGCAGAAACGTTTGCAGAAAACTTTAGTTGGTGAGTGTTTATGCTTTTTTACACTGGAAAGAATATTTTGATGTACAGGTCCTAACTGTTTGTTATTTATTGGTTTTTCGCATTATTAAATCAAATCAATTTTCCAAATTACTCTTTATTTTCAAATGTGTGTGTGTGTGTGTGTGTGTGTGTGTGTTGTGTGTGTGTGTGTGTGTGTGTGTGTGTGTGTGTGGGGTGCGTGCGTGGGTGTGCGTGCGTGCGTGTGTGCGTGTGTGTGGTGTGTGTGTGTGTGTGTGTGTGTGTGTGTGCGCGCGCGCGCGTGTGTGGAATACAAAGTTATCAATTATTTCCTTAGTGATAGTATTAATTGTGGTTTCTTTTTAAGTGTATGACGTGTTGTAAATAATCTTTTAAATTTGGTTTTGACTGGCGTTCACTGGCACTACTTACTGCATTACAATGTTAAACTTTGATAGGTGGCTATGTTAAGCAAGGAGGAGTACGCTTTTTATGGGGTCACCTGAAGGCTATAGCTGTAGAAATAATAATAATTCTTTTTTATGTGAATAATTTAAAAAATTGTATTGCAAAAGAATTTCAAAAATATTTTTTAAATTAATCATTGAGTGTACCCAATTACAAAAAACACAAGTGTACGAAACAGAAATTCCAGATGTACAAGAATTGCTCCATGTGCAAGAAGGATGTAACAACATCAGAGCTACTCCTAAGATCTTTGAAAGACCAAGAAATTCCTTAAACCGCCGAACTGAAGCATGCATTGTTGAAAGAAAAGAGCAGCATTTGTAAGTTTAAAATCTTAATGTAATATCTATGTAAAAATAAATATTCTCATTTATATACATGTCTTATTTGATTTTAAAACAACTGTTGTAATGCAGACTGATAAATAAACAAACAATTAGGAGTTGTACTTAAGAATATATGTTTCACATGTAAGAAAGCATAAACACTCAGCAACTAAAATGTATATATTTATTTTATATTCGGGAAATATCTTGCTTAATTTTATTCATTGTGAAAACTTAGTCAATAAAATGGTTATTAAACCACCCGATACAGCTAGAAAAACCAACGATATGGGTAAAAATAAAACATTTAATTTTCACGATCTAGCGTATATACTGAGATTACAAGATACCGGGACTATTATGTGTGTTGTTAGGACATTTGTTCTGAAATAATAATTGAATTTTGTGTTATGTTTTACAAAGTTAATTTTACTTTTTATAACAAAGTTTAATAAAAATCCAGCAAGTCACTAATACCATTACATCTGTAATACTTGTATTATAACAAGTATTCGGGTAATGTAAAGCGCTATTTTTTAGGTCAGTAAAACGTCTTTGGTGTTTTGTGAATTTGTTACTTTTTAAATAAATTTCAGTATAGCATTAAGTCATATTTTCACAAAATTGTTTACTTTTTTTATTTATGTATTGCTTTATTTTTCTATGTTTTCTCTATACTTTTAAGGTTTTAGGTAGGGAACTAGGGAACCCAAAAGTTTACGATAAACATTTTATCGTACATACAACTATAACTATGTATTTTTATATTTTTTTCTATTAAAACTTTTTCATAATAAAAACAAATTTTTAAAATCATGCTTATAAAAAACAATAAATAACTTTAGTGTAAAAATAACATATCTTACAGCAGTTTAAAGAAACCTTTTACAAATCAGCTAAAATAGGCTTGCCAGTATAGACAAAATTAGACAGGCAGGAACTAGGGTTAAACAAATTTACTGCCACAAATAAACTTAAATGTAACATCGGTATTTTACAAACTATGCCGTATACTAAAGTTTTATTTCAACCACTGTCTGCAAGGGATATTGAGATCAATCAATTTAATTTAAAGCATTGATCATTATAAATGCTTTTATAATTGGAAAGGTGTGGGCGGGAAAATCGTCCAAAACATCATAAATAATTGATATGCAAAATGTATAGAGTACATTTAAAATCAAGTCTGGATTAATACACCAAACTAATTGCATTAATCAGATTAATAATATACAAAAATAAGTAAATGTTACAATATTCAATCATATTTAACTATTAGTTCTCAGTGAAATTATATGTTGGGTATGGTATTCCATAAAAAAACTATGTAGGCATTGTAAACACCATAACGTAGAGTCTAATGTCCCTCCACAGCCATTTGTAATTTCCGATAACGTCAAGGCTTTTTACTAGGGAAAACAAATAAAAAATGTAAAGGATAAAGATGAGGTATTTTAATAAGTTATGACTGATCAACTATGAAATAATATTTGCATCTCGTGGTGACCCAATGCCTGTTGTGACAAGACGCAACTTGCACGATTCGTGGGAATTATTTTAAAGTACAGCAAACAATTTGGTTTGTTAAAAACAGTTAATTTTACTCATTGTAGCAATTTTCTACCTAAAATGTTCCCTTTTAAAATAGTATTCGATTGAAATATGTAAGTCTTTTTACCCGATTTCGATAATCCGATTAGACCAGGTCTTGGCCTGCACCATCGATCCAGGTACTTGAAACTGTCGCGAAATAAATCCAAGTTTTCTTAATTGACCGTATTATAATACCTGAACGCTCTGCTACCTCATGGAAAGCTTAGGCAAAATTTGTTGAAATAAGCTATTAACTGGTATTCTTGTAAAAAAAAACTATCAGGAGCCCAGGCTAAATTGTACCAGCTGATGACACGGACAAATTTACCGTATTTATAAAATTTCCATAAATCGAAATCACAATTAGGCTACATGTTATAATTATTTCGTCATAAGTTTGCTTAGTTTAAA
>NW_025783397.1:0-50323 GCF_021130785.1 Homalodisca vitripennis | reverse complement strand
ATTATGTGGACACTCCTCTAGCCAGCTTTGACTTAGAATTAGATATTAATATTCCCCCATAATTAAATCCCCCTAAAAATTAAAGCACGGCCGTTGGGACCCTAGATAACCCGAACTCATGCTGCCCCGTGTATGGTCCCGGATCCCCCACAACCCCCTCGATCCCCCCGGCTAACCTGCCTGAGCCCGACATTAATTTTATTGGCACCCTAAAATGGTATTAATTTAAAAAACCCAATATTTCTTACATTGGAGATTTGTAATTATTTTAAACCTAGGACCAACCCTCACGGAAAATACCCCCCCGTCCAGCCTGCAGCCGTCGGGGTCAGCCGGTACATCGTTCCCCCCTCTCGCTCCTCGTCCTACAAGTGCGTTCTCGAGACCACAACCCGTTAACCGATCAACGGCCCTCCCCTGATTTGTGCCCGTTTCGCTTATTCGGTCAAAAGGTCGCCCGGTTTATCTCCTGAACACATGACTCGACTGCCGATCAACCGTGTGGCGGCGGTGTTCGTACATTGCCACACGTCGCAAATCACTCCCCCTCCGCGCGGGGGCCCCCCCCCCCCAGACCCAAAAAAAAAAAATCTAATTTCACTACTACGGGGATTCGACCGAACTCGACGAAAAGGGTGTGTGGGCGTAGGAAGCGAGATTGGGATGCGATAGGAGAACCATACTCTCATGTTTGTCCCAGGGTATAGCTCATAATTTTTCCCATAAACCCCATCCACAATCTGAGGAACCACTACTAATCCACGGACAAAGAATTTTGGGTAACTCGCCCCCCCCTACTTTGAGGGGAGTTAGGTCAGCTCCCATGGGTATTTATACGCTCCTTATTAATCCGGGGGGGGAAGGATCCCACTCAGGGCAACTTGGTTATACCATGTGTGGGAGCTAGCTGAACAGATTAAAGCATTCTGAGCTTAACTTGTGGGAAAAAGCCATGTACATGGTCTGAATGTATGACAAAAAAAAAAGTAGGGGGAAAGAATGGGATTGGGGTGTGTGTGGGCAAATATATGTAAGGGATGAATTATAGGTTACAATTTTATTCTCAACACATCGACGCGACAGCATCCCTCCCCTCTCCCCCCGTGGTGAACAAAATGGGGTGTTTGATATGTAGGCCCCTCACGAGGGGAGGATGGGGGAGGGGGAATGTGGTAGCATTAGTCACCTGTAACTATTACAGAATGATTAAGTACAGACGCGTGAACTGTGGCAATACTGTGGTTGGGATAGTGGAAAACAAACGTCCCTGCATCCTGTAAGGAGCCCACGCAGGGGGAGATTGTAGTGTTTGATATTTGGCGCGCGGCCTGTCGGCAATCAAGGGGTACCGTCACACTGAGAGTCAACTTCAGGGAGTTCCACTTATTAATGGAGGGTAAATAGTGGTTTGTTATGCGGGTGTACAAGGGATAAAAATGGTATTCATTAGAGGGTGGAGGTGTACACCAACTTGGGGGGGGGAGGGGGGGGGGGGTCCGTCCCTGTTGGCTGGGTGGGTGCTAGTGGACATCCAGATAATTCATTATTTTGCTGAATACCCCATGGAACAACCATTTAATTGATAATTCAAAATCCTGTCAACCAAGCATAGTATTGATACTTCGGCGTGTCAACAGATTGTCGAGCATTATGTTATCAAAATATGCGGACTATGTCCCAGTGGCACGTCTACCTATTGCTTCATGTTGTA
This sequence comes from Homalodisca vitripennis, assembly GCF_021130785.1. NCBI lineage: Eukaryota > Metazoa > Arthropoda > Insecta > Hemiptera > Cicadellidae > Homalodisca > Homalodisca vitripennis. The sequence continues at coordinate 48,612 of NW_025783397.1, read as the reverse complement.
AAAGTAATACTACTCTGCCCCAAACAGTTTTAGTAAGGGGGGGTTAATGGAGACTATTGCGAGGCGCACCGATGGGAGAAAAGAAAGGAGAGTTCCAGTTTTCTTATCCGAAAATCTGGATATCATTTAAGAGCACATAGTTTAGTAAGGATGGGGGACCATGGGGGACCGGGGGAAAAGTCAGCACTAATGCGGTGCAAGTGGTTGTGGGGGCGGTGGATAGGGGGGGGGTGGGGGGGAGGGAGGGGGGGGGTATGAAACCATTCCACCGAGAGCGTTATCTAAAGAGATCATATAAAAGGAATTGACTCAAAACTTCGGACTCAGGATGTATCATAACACATAAATACCTAAACATGGCATGTCTAGTTAAACTAACAGGTATGATAATAAAAACTGTACAAGGGGGTTTAAACTTACAATTAGGTTAAAGTAGGAATGAGAAACAGGAATTGGGAGGAGGCAGGAGAGAAGGAGGTCCAGTTTACGTGGGTGTTTTTGATTTTTGTGTTTTCGTTTTAAGAACGAAAAAGAAAACAGCAAATAATTCGGCAACGATCCGACGCAAAATCATTACACAGATCATACGCAGTAGGGGGGGCGTTGTGCCCTCGTTGTCCGTGTAACAATTAAGATTTTATGAATAACCTTGACGTTCCCTATTCTGTGAACGGCGCCTCGGGAGAGTCGCGTTTTTTTGGTACTACTCTTATTCTATTATATCGTATACCCACCTAAAAAAACCAACATGCAGAGGTGATAGATACCGAAGTTAGACACCAAATCCTAACACCCCTTATACCTAAAAATGAAATTTATAATACGTAACGGCATGCTTATTCAAACAACTCTAAACTTCTGAACTCAAACATGCGTTTGGATAACCCAAAAATGGCACATCTGGCCAAGACCGTATACATAAATATAACACTTTCTGTTGTAACCTTTTATAATCTTTTAGTGAGTTACTTTCAGTGCAAGCTCAAGCCCTCTAAATGTTGAAAGACATGACATTACAAAACAAGGTTAGGCATCCTGGGGCTCTTCCCTTGCGTTACTGTTGAAGTGTCTTGAACATTACTCAAAAGAGAGATGAAATTAAAAAAATACATAACACATAGTAAAAAAAAAAAGTCACCTACTACCCTTGACCAAGCCAAGTGGTTTTAATATAATTAAGGCAGTACCTCGCTTTCTAAAAAATAAAAAAATCATAACTACAACCTGGTTGCCCCAGTGCCTCGTGGATGACCACACCGGAAAAGTTTAATGTTTCAGTGGGCACTGCTTCACCTTGTAAGACAACGCCCGTAGGATCGCGTTCTAGATGCGTGACCTCGAAAAAAGCCATTTACCTCAGGAGGCCACCCAAACGAACCATCAATACGTACTATGGGAATGCAGATGTTATCCCTCTAGTAGGTCTTAAAGTAGTGGTGTTTTGGGTTAAAGTGAAGTGAGGGGTATCACATTCGAGAATCGTGGTTAAAACTCATAAAATAATCACTACAAGAGTAAGAAGGTGTCCTCCCTCATACCGGACCGGCGCCCCCAAGGGAGATTTAATGAGATATATTGGTGAAAAGAATCTCTTTAAGTGGGATATAGGGGAATAGATACGATGTGCCTTTGCGCACAATATTTTTCTTTCCCGGTCGAGATGGGTGTAAGTAGTCGTTTAACAGTCACCTGGTGATGTAGAAGACATTCTAATCCAACGCTAAGGTTTTGAGGTTTTGTTTAGACCATAACGGTGGTAGTAGGAACCTTCTGATTTATGCTAAGCCGCTGCTCTGCTCATAGGATTGCTCTTATACATGACCCAATCTCCCGGCTTAAATGCAACGGGCATCCGTCTAGCATTATACAACCTCTCTCTACGTCTTCTGGCCTGTTGTAAGTTTTTGTAAGGCCTGATGCCATTTTTGATTCATTTGGGACTATATGCTTTTGATTAGGTACCAATGAATCCAGATTCCAAGCCAATTCCAATGAATGAGAAATTTCGTGACCCAAAAACAAACTGGCTGGTGGAAGCTTTGGTGCTGTCATGCAATGCAGAATTAAATGCCAATTGAAACCAATGAATGTTTCTGTCCCATGACTTGTGATTCCTGTTGATGAAATATCCTGATAGCGACCTTCAGATTTTTGTTCACCCTTTCCGCGTGCGAGGGATTGGCATAATAGGGGCGAAGTATAAATGTGTTGAATTCCATACTCTAAACACATGTCTGTAAATTTTTGGGAGCGAAATTGACTTGCTATTGTCGGACACGAGATATTTAGGAAACCCGAAATACGAAAAAAAAAAACATATCTAGTGAGAAGTTTCACTGTTGAAGACGCAGTGGTATTTTTAACCGGTAAAAGAATGGTAAACTTTTGAAAATGCATCCACTACAGTTAAAAGGTACCGATTTCCCTGACCTGATCTTGGTAAAGGTCCTATGTGATCAATAAAAATTTTTTTTTCCATACTTGATCTACTATTTCTGAAGATAGATGACCTATTTTAGATGTAGGAGCTTGCTTTGATCTCTGGCATAAATAACACGACCTAAAACTCTGTCAGCAATGAGATTGGTTAGATTGTACGCCCAAAAGTAACGAGTAAATACGTGCTGATGTCTTCTTGATTCCTAAATGACCAGAAGTGGGTGCCTCATGATAGTATACCTAAAAAACCAGATCTATTAATCTTTGAGGTAAAACGACTCGTGGTTTAGTTTTTCCTGGTGGCTTATATAGAAGGACACCGTGCTCTTACGCTGTAGTTCTGATACTTAAACGGGAGTTTTGATAATCTTTGCTAGCTCCAGGATCCTCTTTTTGATGTTGTGCAATATCTTTAAACGCTTCGGGTATGGCAAATAAGGTCATAGTAACATCCTTCTGACCATCTGACACCCAACTACCCTCCGTGGAGCAGCTACTAGTTACCCTTGTGTCCTCATTAACATTGGTTTTTTCCGTATTCTCAAAAAAGTCTAGACAAACAGTCTGCGACCACATTTTTCCCTGCCTTTAAATATGCTGGACCACGAATTTGAAAGAATTAATTAACGATACCCATCTTGCGATCTTACCCGTTTGCTGACGAGGATGGTTCAGGAGCCATGATAGTGCTGAACAGTCTAGTGTTGCAACTGGAATTCGCGGTGCTCAAGATACTGCTGAAACTTAGTGAACGGCAAAAACTACGGCAAGGCATTCCAATTGTAAAGTAGTGTAGTTTAGTTCATGTCTATTTAGGGCCCTAGATGCAAATGCTATTGGAAGGAGAGACCCGTTGTGCTCTTGAGACAAGACCGCGCCGACCGCCGAACCCGAATGCATCGGTGTGCAAGATGAATGGCTCAGAGAAATCTGGGGTTTTTAAGCACTGGTCCGGATACCAAACATCCCTTAAAGACTCTCAAATGCCTTTTGCTGTTCAGGACCCCAGACAAACTTCACTCCCTTTCGCTTTAACTGATTCAAAGGTTGTGAAAATCTCAGCAAACGATTTAATGAAGCGGGCATAAAAAGCACACAATGCCCTAGAAATCGGGACAACTGTTTAACATTTTTTGGTATTGGGAATCCTCTAATTGGTTTTTGCTCGATTCAGAGTGGATGGAAATTGTCTGGTTGCTGAAAGTGGTGACCCAAAAACTGAATGCGGTTTGAGGCAATAGTGATTTTTTCTGGGGTTGACGGTTAAGACCTGCCTTGTGAAGTCGTGATATTACCTCCCTCAGATGTTCTATGTGTTCTTCAAAGGTCCCCGATGAGTACACACACAAATCATCAAAAAAATTGTAAACATATCTAAACTTAATATCACCAAAAATTGTGTCGATCAGGTTAGTCAAAACCATACTTCCCGGACGCCAGACCAAAAGGCAAGAAATTAAACTCATTACTGTTGCCATGGAACTACAAATGCCGTATACTTTCTTTGAGTCTTCCTCCAAGGGGATTTGTAAATACGCTTGATTTAAGTCTAATAAAAGAGTACCAACGACTTTGACCGAGATGCTGAAAAGCAGATTCTATTGTTGGCAATAGGAGTCGCTTCAAGATCCAATATGCTGTTAATACCGCGATAGTTCACAACTAGTCTACTCTTTTCCACCCTTTTTGGGGACTAAAAATAAGCCGGAGATGCGTATTTGAGAATGTTGATGGACGAATGACACCCTTGGAAAGAAGATCATCTATGTGCTCTCTCATCTGCTTCCAATTTTGGTGGAGCATACTGATATGGACGTTGCCCTGACGATCTTCGGTGAGTTGACTCTAATAGTATATTTAAGGAGGTTGGTACGGCCTAACCTCTTAGTTATGGTGTTGGGAAACTCCGCAATAAGATCCAAAGCCTGCTGCGTTTGAATTGGGTTGAGGTTCTCACCCAATGTCACTGGATAATCACGGCTACTCTCTACAACGGGAGACAATAACAGACACTGCGGTGTTCCGTATGGAAAGGAACAACGTACGACTAGACATATTAACCATTGCTCTAGTTTTGGATAAAAAGTATCCGAACCCAATATAATAGGCACTGGTAATTTATCATTAATCAGGAAAGGTATATTCCATGATAAGTTTTTAACCTTTTAATATGCAACTGTGCCCCACTACAAAATTCAAGGATATCCCCATTAGCCGCTAAGAGCCGTCTGTCGAACACAAAAATACCGATTTGACGATTCTAGGAATAAATTCCTAACAGTTTCAAAACACTCCCGCGACATTAGTGTGAAAGAGGACCCAGTATCAACAAGTGCTCCTCTGTGCCCAATTTACCAAAAGATATATTTATAAAACAAAGATTTGATTTTGGAACTGACGGAGCCATTTTTGACTTTGGTGAAGACCTTACACTTGGATAACGATTTAGAGTGAAATCCAGGAGGGGCGGCACAAACAAATTGGAGAGTCATTTGCGCCCATTAATGACCTCCCTTGGCTTTTAAATTGCTAGATGTAAAATGTATATTATTTTGGTTAGACGACCCATGGTTGCTCGATCGGTAACGAGAATTTTGTGAATGAAAGTTGACCACGACCCTGAAAATTTTCATGATTATGGTTAATGCCGTGATTATTTCTACTCTGATTGCCGTTCTACCGAGCGGTTATTGAAAGGATCGTTCATTCCTTCCTGAATTTTTGTGCATAATACAAGGTTGAACCAGTATCGTTATTGCCGATTATAGTTCATATTCCCGTGCCGTCCCTGGTATTGATTGGGTCTATGTTTACTCGCGAAAGCGGTGCGACTGTTGTTTTGGCCCCTAAACCGATTGTGAACATCCTGAAAATGCCGGTTGGAATATCCCCGTGGGCGTGCCACCACTCGCTCCGCTGGATATAGCATATTCCCTATGATGAAATTGCATTTCAGTTGTCCTAATAACGTCTATTCGAGGGGGGAGAGTGCGTATAGATCGTCAACTGTCGTTGGCGGTGGGAAACCTGCAAGACGAGGCACGCGTAGCCGGATTGAGACCGGTCAGGATAGTATCAAGCCAGATCCTGCTCACCAAATTCAGCCAACAAATATATCGGCGAGTGACTGAAGATCCAGTTACGAAATCAGCCAATGTCTCTTTAGGTTTTTGCACCCGGTATAGCATTTCCGATACACACTGCTGCCTCACTCGACCAGGAAGAAAAGTCTCTAAGACCGAGAGCATAAATAGTTGACTCGATGGAGTATTTTTACAACTATGGCTCTATTCCAAAGGCGCCCTTAGCTGACCTTCGGTTTTAGGTAAAACATTTAGAATCACATTATTCGATGGGACAAGATCGAGCTTAATTACTTGCTTGAAGCTAATAAGGAAACGTACTAAACGTCTTGGATCAGTTCCTGACACCAAAGGAAAGCTATCAATCATATCAGCCAAAATCTTGGGTAAATTAAAGTTTGAGTTATCATTTCCGGGGATTGGCCCAGATCTAGCGTCCCCCAAAGCTGCTGCCACCTCCATGCCTACCGCTGCTGCAGTGGTCTTAACCAAAATATGACCATTGGTCCTCCGTGGCTATATTTTTTTGGTGCCTCCTTAAGATTTGGGGGTAGTTCTCGCCTCATCTTCCAATTCCTGTATTTCCTCCGATTTATTGTGAATTGGGCCTAGTAACTTTTCGACCTTATGATTTATGAAATCTTTAAGAAGAGTTCTGTTGGCTTCCAAGGTGGCTGCTGGCGTGATATGCCAGGCCAGGCATTGATCTTTTGCCTGACTTGACCTTAGTTTGTCCACCCAAGAAGTTCCCTTTGGTCGCGATTCCCATTGATATGGTGGTTGTGCTTGTTCCTCTACCTCATGTTGTTCCTATCGAATTCTCAGCCATGATAGCGGGACAAAATTAACAATTATTCAGAAATTAAATCCCCTCTGTAGACTCAAAATAGTACACTAACCGTACACAATTGTATGAAACGTATTTGAATTGTGGGGGGGGGGGGTGAGATGGTCACGGTTAATACGGGTTCTTTTCCCTCTTTGAATAAATGTTGAACCCCTAAAAAAAAATTATTTTTGACATCTAAAACTTTTCTTTTAACAAACCAACCAGTATTTCATAACCTTTCTTATTAAGATGAATTCCATCCAAAAACTTTTTGACTAGGATAAAACGTATGGAAGTTATTCCTCCGAATCCAGATAACCGCTTAAAGATATAATTTTTAGTCGACTGATCTCGCAGAGTTCCTAATAAAACATTTAAAAGAATTTTATGAGCCCGATTTGGAATTTAAGTTATTGGTCGTCGCGCATTTTGGAAACATTGGCAATTTCACAAGTAACAGAACAATCCCCTGGATACCTTCTTCTAAGTAACCTTATTAAGGACAAGTAATTGATCTTTTATAAAATCAAATGAGTCACTACTGAAAACATTATTAGCCCCTATGAACAACACAAACTGGTACTGATGGGTCTATATGGGGTGCTTGTTCTTTAATATGTCTTTTAATATCAGCTATTTTAGCTCCAGAAAAGGGCAAAGTTAAATGTGCTTACCATACCCGAGGTTTGTGAGCTACTGTGTTGCAGATGGTAACCTAAACGTTTTAGGCAAGCGAATCGCCACATATTTGAATGCTGTGTATGTCAACATTAATATTACCTTGTGACTCAAGCCATATATACTTTATATCATTAACCCTATGGAAACAAAGTATTAATAATTATGGCAAAGGTTCTCGGCAAACTAAAAAAAAAATTTTATACATATACCTAAACTTTACGATTAAGTTACACGATTTAAAATACGCGTAATTAAGTGACACCTATATTTATTTTCCTTGGGAGGCTTGGGGGGTGTGTTCTATTAATGGATCGATGGCTAACATGGTCATTTTGGCTATTTTAACGCTTTTATAATAATAATATATAAAACTCAAGTCTGCAATTAAATAAACTTTCAGATAATATTATATCTTGTTGATATTCTTGATTATGTCGCATAAAAAATTGAATATAAAATTAACAACATAATTATATCTATGAAATATAACAAATAACAATATAAATATATCTATGAAATATAACAAATAACAATATAAATATATCTATGAAATATAACATTAATAGAGGTAAAAATCTGTACAATAACAATTAATAACTATGTACGATAATATTTACGGATAACAAAATAACATTTTATAGGGTGGAAGCGCTGAATAAACTTTTTAGATTATGCAACTAATCTGCCCATCTATGGGAGGGGACTTTGACCTTACATCTACGGAGACATAGCGCAGAAAATAAGATCACGCCAACTATTCGTCCTAATTATTCTTTACAAGATATTGTCAGTAAGAGAATTAATTCATCATCTTAAGGCTATAAAACTTTAGTACTGATTACTGGGCAGACTGTGCATATTAAGAAGGCCTGCATCCATGTTATGTTGACAAAGTTCGAAGGCGTGAGTAGCCCTGCCTCAAGAGAACTCAGTTTAGAAACGGGTTATTGATAATTATAGGTTTTATTTTTATAATATATTAAAATTTCTATACAATAATTAATTGAGATAAATAAAGTTTAAAGCGTCGGGATTAACGCGTGAATAAATTATAATTTTTTTTATCCTAAAACCAATTAAAAATTGTGAGCAGGCTAATTTGGGAGTTTCCGGAATAGTCTATAACGTCCGTGCCGAATATCCAACAATAATGTACTAATTCTAACTCTACGCCCCTTGCAAATAAATCTACGATATAGAAAAATACATTGTTAAACATTTAGTTCTTTCCCGCCAGTTATAACTCATCAAGTACCTATTACTTTCATGGTAAACAAACGCGGTAAATTAGTTCATTATTTGGCTCAGTACCCTTTATCCAATGTTACAATTAATCCTTACAACTATTAAGTAGGTAAGAAATAAAAAAAATCTTAATTCTAAATACGTGTTTTTCTACAATCTAAAGAAAAGTTCACTGAAAAAGCGTTAGTGTTAAAAAGTAGCAAGGTTTGAAATGGCGTGGCAATAAGTATTAAGGTTTGACTCTTTCGAAAATGAAGCGCTGCAAAAAATTTGCGTTCCTTAACCAGAAATAAAATATTGAACTAAGTCAAATCCGTAATATTATTCTCGTTTCAATGAGTTGGGAAGAAGGTAATAAAATAATTCCGTGCCAGGTCAAGCTAACCCTCCTAGCGATAAGATCTTTATTTACAATCCAATTAGGTTTATCGTTCAGTGGTGAGATATTAATTTAACCAAGGAATTGGCGTACCACAGCTTTATATGAGTCTTTTAAACTAATGTCTCTTTTAAATAACTGTAAATAAATAAGGTGAACAATTAATTTTGAATTTATTTAATTTCCATATTGTATTCTAATCGAATTGGCGAAATTATACACTAAATGGCATTGCATACCATTAAAATTACCTAACTGTCTGTGGCCCCTTTAAATGAATGATGTAACTAAGACTAAAAATACCAATCGTACACACCTTACTGACCCCGTTAGGGTTAGCCGGTCCATCCTGAGATAAGCGCTGTCTTAAATGCACTTATTTTAAATAGTGTACTATTTGTGAACACAAACCATTATCTGTCACCTAGCAACCAAGAATAAGTGCAAATTTGGCTTTAAAATAGAATTGTCAAGACCCTAGTTAGACGATTAACTGTTTGCCATAAACAAATTCTTATATTAAATAACTTAAAAATAAGTGTAATTAAAACTCAAAGCAGTGATCTCTGAAAAGAATACATTAACGAGTAGGCAGCACCCAAGAATAATACTTTATTGAATGCATTCCCTTTATACACAAAGTGTAGGAATTGGATGAAAGTTTGTTTTTTTTTTAATAGTTAATTAGTCTCCCACACATAAAGGCAATAAAAATATGATTTTTATTCATTCTTTTATTGTGAATTATTTAGAGCTTTCAGTGCTCCGACCAGATTTATAGGCTATCTTTAAAATGAAAAAAGAAAAATACTACTGCAATAATCTCTGCGAGGATCATTGACGGAAACGGATCGTTATATAAAAATTTGACTGAATACGTGATTAAAATTTTTGAATATAGATGAAAACAAAAGTGAAAAATTTAAATCTGGTTATTAAATGACTCCATATAATATTTATTCGCAGGAATAACGCTGGTCTAGAAGGAGAAGAGTAAATTAAGAATTAGAAAACTACGTTATTGTTGCCAATATTTAAATTCTTGAAAATTGATTCTGCTAACTGCTACCATTACTGAGACGTATTCAGAATAATTACCCTAATACTTAAAACCATTTTCCGGGAAGTGGGTCAACCACGTGGTTGATCCTATCACCTAACCAAAATTACATTCCCCCCAAAGGCCCGGATTCGGTCATTATCGCTGAGGAGACACTGCCTCTAGCCCAGCTTTTGACTTAGAACTTAGATATTAATATTCCCCCATAATTAAACTGTTTTTGTAGCTATACCAAAGACCATGATTTTAGTTAATTATAAATTAATTGCGTGTGTATTGCCACGGGTAACTGCTGGTACAAGCTATTAAAATACAAAAGCTATGCATAAAAAATACTAATAGTGAAATTTTCTTAAACGCGCAACAATACTAGAAGCAAAGGTGGACATAAAATGATTTATTATATTTTTGATAAGTTTAAAAAAATTATGTGAGGTTAAGCAACCTTCCGTACATCCAACTGAATGGTTCACATAGGTTTCGTACTTTGGGTTCAAGCAGCTTCATAGGGAACTATTTTCCATGGGGAATTTTATTGATTTTGTAAAGTAATTTTATCACACGTTTTTATTTCTATAAAAATATACTGTACTGTTAAAGTATATACTATTTGACAAACCTTCACTGGATCAAATGAGATTGTACGATTTAATACTTGTAATAAATGATACTAAATACTTATAACATTGTCATGTAAAAATGTAGAAATAAAGTTTTTAGATTACGATGAAAACATCCTATATCTGTCCAGGAAAATAGTGGTCTTGAGACAAAGGCGATGTTTAGGATCACTAGCTTATTATCGCGTGGGCGGGGTGCAATTGTTAAGTTGTTTATGACAGTTTCCTTAGAGTGTGGCTCTAAATCTTCTCTTACTATTGTACTTCAAGGAACTGCTAATTCTTCGTTCCTTGAGGCACATACTGTGTATTCTAGAAGGTATAATGGGCTATAGAGGATATTGCAATTCGTGCTTGGATCTGATTATCATTCAATTAATAACATCCTGTTCTATCACCCCTATCCACTCTCTGATTATTTAAAATCTGGATTTCATCATTACAGGTGTTGAATAGTAGTACTTATATTGAATCATATATTTTAATGTACTTTTAACTTCAAACCACTTTTACATGTTTTTCTAGTGTTTCTCTTAAGAAATCAGTATCTAAATAAGTAGGTTTTTTATTATAGTTATGTTTTGCCCAATACGCTGCATTTGATTAAAAATATTGTATACGTGTAAATACAAGAATAAATGTGTAGTTTGGATTCTGCCTCATATCAAAAATGATTTTGGAGGCCTTCAGTGAGTGCATAAATGAAGCATATTTTGTAAAATATAATACTGTGCCTTGTGCGAGATCTTACACGATCTTGTATTTAGATACACCTCCAAAGTTATGATGGTTAACTGATACAGAAGATCTAATAGTCCAAACGCAAAAGTATTAATCTGCTCTATCTCTAACCTCAGATCCAAAGTCTGACGTCTTGGATTTGCCCGGTTATCAGTTCCGCAATAAATTTTCAATGAATAATTTAATATTTGAATCAAAGTTTATAAAAATCTTATCTCCCTATTACAACCCTATTTCAACATTCCTGCAATATTTCATTCTTTTGGGTTTGTACAATTGAAAAGTACTATTTCTGAGATAACAAAAGGCAGTAAAAATATAAATAAAAACCATATTATATTAATGCATGGCAATTTAAAAAAGTACTTAAAAACAGCATATTGGAAAAGTTTTTCCAGTGAAATTCGCCTAAATAATAGAAATTGAACTTTTGTCAACTACGAATATACTTAACACGATGTAAAAAACAATTACTTAAAAATTCATATTTATGAGAGTAAATCCAATAACATAAAAGTAATTCATTTGATTATCAATATTCTTAATTACACAAAAAACTTCAATTAATTGAATGTACAACGAGAAAAATCTGAAACTTTCCATTGATCTGAGTAACATTTACCTTTTTTCTTACTGTGAGATAATCTCAAATATACAATTTTTGTTATGATAATATGTCTTTAGATTTTTTTCGATATGTAATTAATATGGGGGGAAAAAAAACCTGGATTTAGCAAAAATTATTATTAACGTTAAAATAGACCAAAAAGCTATTATTACGAAAGTTGAAAAGAAAACGGCAAGTATAAATGTTGTTGCATAGTTTTTTGTGAACGCAGGCGAGATTTACCTGATCAAATATATTCCGCCCCAGTGGGGCCGCTCTAACAGTCCGAACTTGTTCATCATGATTCTTTGATCGATTTATCCTTCCTCCCTTTTTCATCTTTGCAAGCTATTTTGCAGAGATTCTTACACTGTATGAAAAGTTACTTATCAAAAACGTTTATCCGTGACGCTTATATAATGTTTCCTTATATACTATTCCCTACTTGTTTCCTTATTATAATGTCCATGTTACTCTCCACGATTTGTTGTAGTTTGTAACGTACTAAACTAATTACTCATACAAGCGGTACTTTACTCATAAGCCTACTTTACTTGTATAGGTTTAGAACATGATTTTAGTTTGTTTTTCTTTTTATAAGAAAAAACTGTACAAAATTACAGTCAGGATATACATTTTTCCCTTAAGAAACAAATGTATCAGTTAATCTTGCTGGAAATGATATCTGTTTACAAAAAATTATATGTAAATCGGAATCACCATGTGTGGAAGTTGGTATTTAAATTTCATTCGTAAATTTTTAAAAAGAGAGTATACAATTTTTCTACAGAATCATAAAAAGTTTATTTTCAAACGTCCTATTACCGATTTAAAATAATGTTTTTCCAATAATTTGTGCAATATGCCTCGTTATTAAAGTTGACCAACCTGGGCCTACAACGATGTTGTAATTGACCGGCTATTATTATTTTCTCAATCATTGATAATAATAGAAAGTAACCCAAAATTTTAAAAGATAAAAAGAAATTGGATTTTAAAATAAATTTTCTCCTTATTGAGGCCAACCTCGCCACGAGAAATAATTCAATTTTTTATAATATTTTATAAACTAATAAAATAACATTTTAAATTCTACAAGTGGTCAAAAGTAGATTACGTATTTATAAGCTGAGAATTTAACTGTCAGCAATCTTTAAAGATGACGAATGCAATTGCTTTTTTACAAAGAATTCAGTTTTTAAGGATGAATTCTTGCAACGTTTACGATGGATAAAAACATTATGAGAACCAGTCTGTCAGCCGCCCGCATTTAACAACCTTGTTTTTTGTGAGGTAATGTTAATTATAAAGCCGATGTTCATCAACATCTCTCCTCTTGTTTACTGAAGTCGCATGGAGGTTTGCATAAGTAAACGAATCCACCCCTTTCCCTGCCCATTATCGTTTCCCATTCACCTTGATTCACATCTTTCTTTCCATACATCATTAACACTTTGCAATAGATTTGCAATCCACGTTAACATTGTAAATGCAAGTCATGTACGACCAATGTATGAACGGGCAGCTATCGAGCCTCATATCTTGACGTCAAAATTAATACAGTACATGAATGTTCTTTCTTTAATTAGCTATCGATCGGTGTGCCCATAAACCAGATGTTACTTTAATACAAATATGTACAACTCAGATTTAACTTTCAGAGGCGAGGAAAAAAGGGAGAAAGAGCAATTCCAATTATGTAACACTTGGATAAAACGTAAATTAATACTGAAAGAGAACAGATATTCTTCAGATAAGTTTTTTGGACATCTCTATATTGGATAATTTCTGTCAAATAAAGTTTTAAAAAAACGGAAAAAACGGGTAAAGAAATTAAAATAAGTTAGATAAAAAGAACTTAAATCCATATTTTTGTAACGATGCTTATTTGGCAGCGCATAAGAAAAACCCCTTAAAAAGATTACTGTACATATACTGGTAACGCCATGTTTCAATAACGACATACGCATAACAGTAACACACTCAATTGTCCTGGTATAGTAATGCCTTACATAATGTGGCAACATATCGTTTGTCCTTGAAAATATATCTCACACCTTATGTAATAAAAAATATATTTTCGTGTATGTTTTTGGGTTTTATAATTAGACCTCCACTTTAGAACCAGAAGTTAATATAAGTTAAGGCCATTTATGTTAAAACGAAATATTTTTATTATAATACATTTACACTAAAAAACAACATTATTTTTGATAAATAGTGATAGAGTTTTCATTCACCGTCTCAGCAGCAGTACCTCATTGGGGAGAAAATAAGTATGGAGATTTTTATCGATTATTAGCATAAAACAAAGTTTAGATCAGCAATTACTGAAATCAACAACATCAGTGTTTTTATCTTTGAAGGAAAATTCTTATAGTTGAGTAAGACTCTTTATGAGCAGTTAAAATATTGTTTTACAACTTGAAGCACATCTTCCAATGAATATTATACTAATCTTTTATCACCATTTTGACGCCAGATAGTAAGTACAAAGGAAGAGGGGTTTTTAACATCTCATAAAGATGGTGGGAAAGCTGAATACATTTAAATTATAGAAGACTTCTATGGGGATCCCACTCTGAACACAGCTACGAACAGAACTCCTGTAAAGTATTAATATAATATAAGTGGAGTACAACAAGAAAATTATATCTACTGGTTTCTAACTTGAGTGGTGAGTCATAAATTTGAAACTGTTTTTTTGATCTGGAAGTTGTAGAAATCTTATAGATATTCGATTTTAGAAAAAGAAAAGTGCTCATTTACATCTTAAGATGTTTGACATGATTCAACGTTTCTTGTTGGTGTCATATGGTCTCCGCCAATCTCTCATTGAGACCTGTGTTTTCACTTTTCAGCTATTTTTTGTAAAATAACTAATGAACTATTTTTAATCCATTTTTATTAATTTATTTCAATCCATGGCCTATCCCTTGATTGAAATTTACTTCCTGAAATGATAGTTGTAAATTGGAATTTTTCCTTTCTATATTTGTATAGGCATATAGCATTCTGAGTGTGATAGTATCCCTAAGGTTGACTTTTTCCATTATTAGGTTTACTTAGTGCTTTAGGAAAAAGTATTAATTTCAGTGAAAATCAGATTTCATGTTAGGGCCATATATCTAAAAATATGGAAATTGGAACAGAGAGTAAATATTTTATCATGTACAACATTGATTAGTATCAAGACCAATATACTAATTTCAAATATATAGAAATCGCTTTATGTATGAAACTTTTGTGAGCAAATAGTTTGAGATCTCTCAAAATCTTATATTTAAGCAACAAGCGATTGTCCCTAATAACTGAAATAATTTTAAATTCCCCCCCGATATCACAACTTTTGTTGGGCCCATTTTATTTAAGGCAATAATAGTATATAGAAATCGTAAAGGTATATCTTTGTGCCAGTAATTGTCAGGCATTTACTAGGAATGTAGATGTTTATGGGCAGGGTACAAAACGATGTGGAAAGACAGGTCATATGAAATGCATTTTATTGGTATATTTGCGAGTCCCTTATTTTAGACTTATTTAGCAATACGTGCTACTTTAAAATCGAGTCAGTGCAAAACTTATTCTAAATCAATCTGACATTATAGCAGTCAGTGGTTAAAATTTTTTTCTCGTAGTGAAATTATATCTTGCCAAAGAACTTTGTACAGCAATAATTTTACCAACTACTAGATCTTTTTATTACGTAATAAAATATTTATATAGACATCTTTAGTGAGAGAAATAATTACGAAAATAATTTAAAATTATTAACAGTTTTTTGCACAATTTGTAATTATTGTTTTATGCTATGATATAGTAAAAAGACATTATGAAGGTATATAACGATTGTTTGTTTAAAAATTCATTTATTGGTTTGATGATTGGAATAGAAAAATTATCCTAGGTACGTGTCAATATTACTTTCGTATCAAGATTAGTACAAATCAATTAGGCTTAACAGCCGTCATGGTGTATTCCTTGTTAGCAACTGTAATAAACCTTATACATGAAACATAATATATTTTTTCAAATTATTGGTTGTTTCATCTACTGGGGGTCATCCTAGACAAAAATTAAAGTAAAGATTTTCTGGTGATTATTAGAGTAGATGCAATAGACAGATTTATGCCAAAATATCAGATATTTATTTTTATGAATTTAAAAGGCCGTTTCATTATAAAGTGTTCCCATTTGTAAAGAAATTGCGTGACAGTGAATTATGTCTAAATATTTAAAGAGAATAATTAATTTATTTTTTATTTAGAGATTACTATTCGCCGTGCTGTGAAAATATGTAATTATTTAAATAATTGTAATTTTTAAATCATGTAAATAAAGGAATCTTCTATTTTTTATTGTTTTAGACAATAATATATCTTTATTAAAAAAAAAGTGGAAAAGTGAAGTAAGTGTTTAAACGACGCTACATTCCACAGGAGCAGTTACAAAATGAAGTAACCTTTAAAAATTAAAAGGGTGAAAAAGCCATTTGTTTTTTATAAAGAAGACCAAACAAGGTTTTTTCTTATTAAATCAAACAAAAGAACACAACTTTGTTGAAATCGTGATCCTTGAATAACTGAACCTAATAATCCAACAGCTGGAAGTGGATATTATTACAACTGCAAATATAATTGGTGAGATTCTTGTTAGATGTTTTAATAATTTTATTCTATAAATGATATTATTAGATCATTTAATTGCATACTGCCAGCACGTGTACTAGTAGATTCCCCAAAATATACTGGACTTGAATAAAAAATGTTAATTATACATCAAAATACTATATTACACCGTTTAAGAACCATTAAAAAATATTAAAACGTTTAAATAACGATATATTTTCCATTTTACCTGACATCTCCAGGAATAGTTAATAAGTAAGTGTTTACATCTGCGGTGAAACATCATATTTGTGGTAGGACTTGATAAGATCGTCAGATTCATAAGGAATCTATGTTTCATTTAATAATCTTTTTAGTGGCATTTAACCTGGGCATATAATATAATAATACAAATGGCATAGTCACACACGTTTCATAAGGTCCCGATTTTTTAATAATATTTTCGATTACATTAGCTCTCTCATAATGAAATATACGTCTGATTTTTGTGAGCCACCCAATCTCACTGCCTTTGTTTGTGCCCTCGTTAAACATTTTCGGAAAGTATGAATTAAGCTCTCTCATAATGAATATACGTCTGATTTTGCGAGCCACCCAATCTCACTGCCTTTGTTTGTGCCCTCGTTAAACATTTTGGAAAGTATGAAATGACCATATGCCCATCCCGCGTCCCAATCCCTGCTAGATGTATCATCTTATTTCCCCTTGATTTAGGTACTATAAAAATATAATGGACGTGCTGTGCACTTGCTAATTATTACCATAAAAACTTTCTTATATAATACGAATCACTTCTAGGCCTATATTTAAGCTGGGCTTGAAATTTTACGCTATTCTATACCTTTTTTAATCTGAATTTAAAAGAGCTTTTTATGGTATGCGTTTTACCTATAGAACGACTTGAAAAATTTCCTCAGTATAGAGAGTCTAGCGCCAATTACATTTTGTATGTTTCACCCCAAGTGAGAAATATGGTTTTCAGATATTGTGTTAGAGTTGGGAAGATAGGCTAGATAACCCATTTTAAATGTCTTGATATAGTTTAAGACAATCGCAACAGAAAGATTATTTGTTTTAACATCTTGGCTTAAACCCACTTCTTTTTTACGTAATTTTTTTTTTAGTATGACATTGAGTTATGTCATACCTCATCCAGCTGACCATAAAATGTAGTCCTCTCAGAACCTCCAAGCTATGTCCACTGGATGCTTTTGAAATTGGTATAATATGTATCATATATAATTATCAAAATAGTTATTTTCACATTTTTTTGAACATTTCCCCTGTTTTGATCTTGGAGTAACTTTATTATTAAACGAGCGCAAGCCACACATAACAGCCCTCTAGAGGCGCTATAACCTAAACCGTACAGATTCTATAAAAATCAGCTAAAGTAGACCTAGTAAATGTTGACTTATTAGGATTATATCCGATAGTCTTGGCTATTACTTTGATTATTCCTTTCGTTATTAGGGTAATACCTTTTGTACAGTAGTTTGATAAATAAATAGAGGAAACAACGTTTCCATTGATAGTTGATACAATTTATGTTCCTTCATTTTTATGACGTCTATGTTGAATACTTTACTCTTGTCTCAAGATTTATTTCACATTCTGCATACGATATTCAGAAGTTTTCTCACATTAAACTTTTACTCTGTGCCCGAGTTGTTCCAGTACATTGTTTTATTTCATTGGGATTCCATCTCTATAATATTATTTTATAACCCCACTCATGATTGTTGGGGGCTTTTGTTATTATTCTCCATCTGTAAAAGTGTGTAAAGCATCCCTTCTGTATAAACACTAAACTTAACATTATAGCATAAACACTTCAATTACTTTAAAACGCCATTAATAAATTAAGGTACAGTTTTAAAAGACTCGTTGTTATAACTTCTGTAAACAACGAGTTGATTTTTGGAGTTTTGCCAACGAAAACTATGCTGCAACGATAAATATTTCATGCTCTAGTAAGTAATACGAAATGGTCTTTATATTGCAGGGATAATTTTTTAAGATGGTTTTGTAATATGGATAGATCTTCGAATGTTCTTTTAGTAGTTTTTTATTTTATCCTGTGGTCTGTATCTTCCTAGCAACACTGTACTGAATTTTATGTCATATTCTCCATCATCTTGTGAATTCCTGATGCAGAGAGCGAACCTTCAGCACCTTAGTTGGGACTCATTTCAAGGAGCTTTATACTTTATGCCTTGGTCTACACGTCTAATGCTGTCTACATTAAAACGATGAGATTCAACCGGCACACACGAATAGCACCATGTATAGATTTTATATATTTAATTCCACAATATGCGCCATCCGGAGGTGTAACATGCTCTGCTACCCTACATAATGTTTATGTATCTTGTAATGTTCATATTGTATTTATATCCTCGTTTTATTTTGTTGTAATTCTATTTTTTATATAGTTACACTTCGTTATCTAGGAATGTGGGTAAGGCTGTACACTGTAAACTACTGTTAATTATCTTTCTAATTAGCTTTCTAGTTGCCTTACTTGTAAGTGTATTTCTACAATTCGTTATTTAGTGTTTTTACTGCTTGTGATCATATTTTGGTTGCTTAAAAGGTTATTTATATATTGTACATTGAAGAACTGATTATATGAAACAGATTATGACGATTTAAAAGAATAAAAGCACAGTAATAAAAATAAGTACATTATTAAAAACCTTGTACTACGATCCTATTTTTATTTTATATAAGAGCTATCCCTTTGAAAGATATCATTTAATACTCTTTACCAGGTTGGTTACCCATTATGTATATAGTTAATGGTCCATAAACTATTATTATGTAATGTCTGTAATGATGTCCCGGTGATACTGGAATGTTTCCCATCGTACAATTGAATTTTCAACACCATCAGGAAGCTGTGAAACTGAGAGTTGCTGGTGAATCCAGTATAATCCTCAACGCCGCTAATAAAACTGACGAGATTGGGTTATTCCTGTAATTTAAAGTCTAGTGTATTCCTTACATTGCCTTCGAGATTAGATAGACATGAGTATTACGAAAAATATATTTTGAATTTCAATAGAGTGACATTTTCACATAAACTTTTAGTATCATACATAAACAAAATTTTGAAGAATAGGATAGATTTTTTAATCAAATCATTATGTATTGTATTTATTAGCATTGATGTTATTAGCACTATGAAACATGTTTATACTTTGTATTCCTTAAGCTTATATAAAATGTCTGTTTTCTAACTAAAAATTAATAAACTATGACTAAAGTGTGAGTTTATACGGGTTACATTCTACCGTAAATGTACTAATATAACCCTTTATATACTAAGATCAGGAGATAACATACTTTTTAGTACTACAACAACACTGACCCCGTGAAAATATACGGCATACAAATTTAGTGTTAGCCGAGGGGGTACATTATCTGTGAGGGATGGAGTCCTTGTTGGAGACTGTCTACCTTCCCTATCCACGCTTCACGCTGACGTGGCTTAGCCTACACAAGGACACATTGTACGCGTGCGGGAGCAGACCTCAACTCTCTAATAGACATATTGCATGTAGTCGAATTACTACTGCCTTTGCTTTCCTATGGCTGAGAGATCAATTTCCTATCCATATAACGCTGCACCAATTGATTGTTTAATCAATTTGCGAAACTAAATTGTCATGAAAGCTGTGTTTTTTAAGCATTGAGCATTTAGTCATGCCTGTATGCACAGTGCCCCGTAACTCTCTGGACAATGTATATCACATTTATATCTTCATACAAGACAAATACATGTCATACTACGTACATAAGTCTCCGATACTTAGTGGCTCACATTTCTGTGTAATATGTGTTTATTTATGGAAAGTGTTAATTAATGTAAAAAAAACATTAATCCTACAAATTTGGAGAAATTTTTATGATGATACTAATGCCTTTTAACTACAATATATGCCTATGCTATTATATTTATTTATTATTGGTTAATGGTGGTCTTTATATAATTACAATTTTAATATCTTGATAGACTAACTAACAATTTTAGTAACTAGTTACAGAAATAATATTCTTTAGTGAATGTGATCTCTATTCCAATAGAATAACAACGTAATTTAAATCAGAATAATAATTAACCAAAGGAGCAACACTTAATGTGCCAATATATACAAATCCGAATAAACTAAGCTCGAGAATATCATTTTGCCCGCGGGGCCCGTAGTATGGAGGCCACAACTTATAGATTACTAAACAGTATAATATGCCTTATACTGCATGGTAAACCGGTGTTATTGTTATATGTAACTCATGAAATAATCAAAAACAATAATTGTCAAGGAAGGTTGTTTAGTTAAAATACGTTCACACGACATTAAAATGAATTAATAAGTTTTTACTCCGTAAACGAGGTAGTTGGAGTGTAATGTTTGAGACGTAAAGGACGTTTTTGTTCCTCTTAAGACCCTCCCACCATTCCCCTCTACATTTCTCATTCCCCTCCCCACTCAACCACCCACCCCGAGTATGAGAGGGTCAGTTTAAGTGGGAGACTTGTTGCTAGGCCACAATCACCGTTAATTAACAGAATGATTTTGCCGATGATATATCTGAACTCTGCTATCGACCTAGCCAGTTAAAACTGACTTCCATCATCACTGACAGTTTGTGTATGATACGTTTTAAATTAACTCTTTATCGTTACACGTAAATGTATCATACAAACAAAGGTTTTGTTTAATATGAACAACAATTTTATTACTGTATCAACTAATTAATTACACATGATGTGAAATAACTATTACACATAAATGATCTTATATTTACTTTAGTGTAGCCAAGTATTAAAAACGTCTTTCCTTTATATTTTGCTATGTACATCTTCTTAAAATGGAATTTATAATGGTAAATTACGAATTTAATTTCATTTTAATTCCGCCCACTCAAAGCTTATTTGTCTGTTTCTTTGGTCTTAAAAATATTTTCATGTTTTGGAGCTCGATTGAAAAACAGTTTTGATATTGTATCTTCTTAGTATCTCTAAGAACAATACATTACCACTACATTCACAAAATTATTACGGCTGTGCTAAATTCAATACAGGACTCTTGGACGCAGTGAAGGTGTGGGTGTGTGGTGTGTGTGTGTGGTGTGTGTGTGTGTGAGGGTGTGTGTGTGTGTGTGTGTGTGTGTGTGTGTGTGTGTGTGAATTCCAGATCTACAAAGTGTAATCGTAGATTTACGATATTCCATATAGATTATAACTCAGTATTTGGAGGAAAACAAGTTATTTGGCATATTAAGCTCACGAAACGTCAGTATAAGATAGATATGCGTCAAGTTGCCAAAAAGAAGGCAGCGTGCGCGAAGGAAGCAATATTTTGTTCATAGTGATCATTATATTGTTAAGGTAAAATCAGTTAAAATATATCTCCAGCCGTTTCCAGATCATCTGAACATGAGATTATTGACAGATACTATTTACGTCTGGTGACTGAAAATAACACGTCCAAGGCCGAAAACTTCTGCAATATTTCAATAGAAGTCTTACATGCTATTAAAAGTAGCCTAAATAATGTTGTCATTTATCTTTTTGCTAACTATTGTTGTTTTTAGAATTATAAGGTGGTAGAATTAATTAGCAGGATAACTGTGACTTCAAACATTACAAATTATATAATAAATTTTTTAAATTTTATATAACTGTAAACCGAAAGGCAATTGCTTTTACTAATATTTCTTGCATTGTTTTAATTATATCAGCCTTTAAAAATATATGATTTTACAGAAAATAATAGATAAACGTTTTTTTAGAATACACCAGTCTCTTAATTTCCCCGATCCATCCAAGATCACGAAACATATCCTTTCTAAATTCATGCAACATCCCCACCTATTTTATTTTTCACTCCCGACAATGTCCTGCTGTGTTTCCACACTGGCCTCAGTCTCTCCTTACAATTTATATGGTAGACAAATTCAACTGACGCCACAAAAAAAGGTAATATTTTACTAAAACACTAACTTAAAACGTTGCAATATTTTTTGAAATGGGAATGACAAAACATAGTAACAAGATAAATATTTTATTTCCTATAAAATTATATTAATCCATAGAAGGTGCTTGAAAGCATTAACACCTGGCGATAAAAAGATACTTTAATAAAAGCACGACTGTACATAAAGGTGAATTATAGCTATACGTATAACAAATATATCTCATGTTTAAATCAGTACTTATATTTAATTTTATATCAATGTTCATAACAGTTATAAATACTATGAAACAAATGTGTTTAACTTATAAAAAATATGGGAAATTTTAATAGAACAGCATAAATGTATATGGATATTTTGACTGAAAAATATTGAACTTAAATATTAAATTCAACAGTACAAACAATTTGGAAAGTAAAACGTGTTTCTGATTATAATTCAATTCATGTTTTATGAATTTCAAACCTTTAAAACGATTGTCAGTAAATCGTATGTGAAGAATCCTGAATGGTTCTAAATTTATAAAACATGTGAATGAATTAATTGTGGTCACATCGCATTATTAATATTATACCAGCATGGTAATATTCTTTGCTACCAATATTTATATACAGCTCCTTGCATTTTAATTGAACTAAGCTCATTAGCAATTACAACAACAAAAAAACCATTTAACGCAGTTTTACCTTCAGTAAGGGTAATAAGTGACAGAACATGTACCTGAAAGAGGAAAACTACAAATAACTATCCGACCGGAAGAAATCAGAGTCTTTACGTTCGTTGACACTTTCAAATTAAGATTTATATTTAGAGTCAGTACAAATAGGCTTGTATCAAAGACAATAACAGTATCTCCTATTTTTTGAAGATTATACTTCTCCAGCTGTTCATTGTTTGTCAGCATGTGTCATGTAAGTTAAGAAATTTATTAATAATGAATATAGCAAAGAAAATTTCAAATACGTACATTTTTTATGTATAAAGACCAATTATAATAATCAAATTTAGGTGAAATTTTGTTGTTAAAGAAATTTTTTAAGATTGACAAAATAAAGTCCATATTATATTAGAAATATGGATGTGTTATTTTTAATACTACTTCCAACAGTAAAAAAATTTCGAATCATAATCGTATAGAATACAACCCATTACTGAGGGGCATACTGATTAACATTCGTAAAAATCTATAAAATTTCAATTTATGTTTGTACTAAATATAAACCAAAAAAGAAACTTAAAAACACCGCAACTTGGATAACTCGCCACTTTAAATACGTTAGGACGAGGAACAATAAAGTGATAATGCTGTTACTCTCTTTATCTTTCACGAAGAGGAAGCTCAACACCAAATATCAAACATCCACCAACTGAGTTAACATAATATAATTATAATAATTATAGAAGTAAGACACACTGAGTGGCAACTGCGTGAATTAATAATCCAGGAAACATTTTAGCGTTGAATCTACCTTCATGGTACAAGTGATGAATTACCTAATTACCAGTAAAATGAATAGAATTAGGCTAACCATAGCAAAGACTTAAGATTAACTTTACAGTTTCGTTATTTACAAATATTACAAGGAAAGTGTGAACATCTCTTCGAACGAAACGTCTGTAAACATCTATTACACTGAACAAAGACCCTGTTGCTGGTCAAGCCCGTCCACAACTCACAGAAGGACTTCGAGTCACGAGAGTAGTGAGGCCAGTGACGGTCACTAAACAGAAAAGTGTTGCTCCCACTCTGGCTGAACTCGCTGTGCCAGTCACTGAAATCACAGAACATAAAAATTATATTTTATACTGAGCTAAGTGTAACACAATATACAGTTTACTTTTATTCCACATTTTTTAAATATTCAACACATTTAATCCATTGAGATATCACGTTTAAAACACGTAATGTATATGTTTCAATAAATGTAGCAGAATATGTTTATAACTATTGCATATGTTAACAATAGCAAGCGCATTCATGACCAACATGAGTTTTTTTTCAACAAGTCTATTTAATGTTAAAAATTTAAAGTTAATGTTCAGGCTATTCCTACAACACTATTTGAAATAATTCCATTCCACTGATTCTTGGCCCCACTTAAATAAGTAATTACCGTTTTCGCAGTTTCGTTTTTTAATAATAAATACAAAAGGTTCGCTATATTGTAATAGAAATGTTTATTTTTCAAAGTTAATATAATTGAAAGTGAAATGTTCTTACACATATGAAGGATTTTTGAATATGAGTACCGAATTTAAGATATACCGTTTACATTGGTTTTTTTTTCTTAACTTTACATCCGAAAAGTTGTATTTATAATCTTGTTTAATTTTAGGAGTCAGTTTAGATATTTTTCAATGAAAATGGTTAATATTACAGTACAATGGGAAAATAATAGACATTGGCTATAATTGTACAGATAATAAAAACATATAGCGTACCTGTCCTCTTAATTTGATAGCAAACCTGTTATGTTATCTGCATATTTGATGGCTAATGCTACACTAGATTACCAAAATGTCGATATAAAAAGTCCTCACCTGAGAAGAGAAGCCTCCTATCCTTGCTGTAATCAAGTGCGGGAGGGGGGCTGGATGCTGACAGTCGGTGATGCTCGGGCGAGTGCAGGACTGGTGCCGGGGCAGGTGCCATGGAAGTGCCGGTCGTATTTGAAGGGGTAGGGTTGAGATGGTAGCCACACACCGCACCTGCAGACGCCCCCATACCGTGGAAGTTTGCTCGGGTCCCACCCTGAAGTGGAGGCCTGGGAAAAATATATTATGAAAGTGATCAGTCCCCGTGTTGATGGACTATCATGTGTCTCGTTGCTGCGGCCCATCTGACACATATGATACTTACTAGCAACAGTAGGAGATTTTACAATGGCATACTTCCTCCATCACTATAGTTACGAAGACATATCAATTAAAGAAAGAATTATAAAGGTGATAACATAATCGATCGAATCTCAACAAATCGAGTACGTTCAATATTGCTACATCTAAATTTCTACTCATCTGTCTTTCCTGAATCCTTGAGTATAGTAACATTAACAATAGCAAACAAATAATAAAAATATAGAAATAAGATCAGCAACGTGATATGTTACAACTGAAACGCCTCAAGCGAACCTTTGACGCGTCATCTAATGCAGGGTAGAAGTGGGGTTTCGGCTAACATTCTATAACTGGCTCAGGCTCGCCGTTGAAGGTTTTCCCTCTTCCTATAAACGAAGTTTGTTTTGTAAGTTACAATAATTGTGGAGGTATTCCAATACAATGTAATATGACCACATTTTGTTACGTTATTTATAAGAATATTTTCAATTCAATTAATAGGATTTTAAATTTACATTATTTAGGAAATTTTAATTTTTTATAAAAACCTTATCTTTATCGTTAAATCACCTTATTGGTGCGGTTTTAAAATATAATGACAAGTATTTAAAAACCGCTTTAGTTAGTCAAAGTGCCTTCTTTTTTATCAAACATTAATGCATTTTGTCTCCAAAGGTGCACTTCCATATCTTAGGAAGTCGGAGAGCTAATTTCACGTTTGTATGAGCAACAACAACCTTCCTTCCTTTAAAATGGATAAAGAATTTACTCCTTGATATAAAGGGGGGCATCTATACATTAGCCCGCATTTAGTTTTGGTGGAAGATAAAAAAATTGGAAGTGTTGTGATGTAGAACAAAATATAAAACTATAATTATTTTTTTCTTATGGTCCGTATTTTTTCTTAGCAATGTTTTTAAGTGTTTAATATAACTCCTTACAAAATAGGGTCTACTGCTAAATTTGACCTCCGCCAACTAACCGCGCCTAGTAATCGAGGATTTTATTTTTTTAAGAAATTCCTCTATCGATTTCAAGAAAATCTAGGCAATGTGATATATTAAAACGCTAAATTTCCGCTCGCGAGAAAATTTTCCAAATTTGTTTATATATAAATTACGTTTAAAATGAAAATTCAACAAGGTATAACGTGAGCGAAATGTGAACATAAATGTCCATCCCGTACCAGGACTGTCCCTATTATACAATCCCAACAAGAGCCAGAACTTTGTTTTTCTATATTTTGAAGATATTTTTTACAAAGGTCCATCTAATGAAATTTTAAAATGAAGTTGCTGGAAGCATTGATGAAAGTGGGCGTAATACATTTCGTTGTCTGTATTAGAAGCCCGCCCCCCCCAATATGTAATTGGTTTTTAACCTAATGCAGTTGAGTAACCAAGAGTAATTAGGCTATTTGAGAAGAAATTTTGTTTTCGTTTAATTTCCATCGTGACAATAAAAATCAAATATTAAATTGTTTATCCGTCATCATCATCATGCAATTGTATATTTCTAAATACGCTGCTAAAGCGAGCTGCAAAGAGGGAAAATGAAAGAAACGCCATTATAATACACTAATGAATATACATTAACATATGAAACTACAAACATACAGCATAACATTTATCTTAAAAATCTTTGATGAGTTTAATTTGGAATTTATAATGAAAAAAACTTCTCTTGTAATATTATAAAAAAAGATGCTTGTATCTTATCAAAATCAGATAGCCTGTAGTCCTGTAATAAGCGAGAAGACACACAAAGAGGGTGATATTATAAAATTTACAGTAATAAGAGAGGTAAAAAATGACCTAAACTGATTTTTATTTATTTGAAATTAATTTGAAAGAATGTAACTCATTCCGGTCCATACATATAAATAATTTACCCAACTTTCAGAATAAATTTTGAATAGATTATTGGAGGATAAAACCACAAATAAGTGATAAATTAATGAATTTAAACATAAACGCCATTTAAATAATAAAAGGTATCTCATAAGAATAACATAGAGTTTTACTATACAATTAGAAATTAAAGAGTGTATGACTTTGTTATAAATTTGTATGAAATATTATATTTATGGAAGGATTACATAGATTTTTTATACATCACAGACTAAAGTAGCATACGGTGGAGTATTTATTCTCCTGTAACTTTCCGTTTTCAGTTGGTGGTTTATTATACTTAATGTAGCTTATATTATCCTTAAAAGTTGTATATATTAGAACATGCCCCCATCGTTTGTGACTTTCTACAAACAAAAGGTGGGAAGCATTGAGCAAGACATATTTCAATACACAATGACTGTCCTTAGGGTTTTTACAAAGTTTCTTTTTGAGACCCATCCATGCCTGCGGTAGCAAGATCATATCTGTTTAGATTGTAAAATGGATTCCCTCGAACCAGTACACGCTGGGGGGGTTGATCACCAGACTAACAAATCATCAGATGGTGTACTCCTTGTAGTAAAGTGAAACTATACAAAACAGCCCTTGAAACCCCTTTTTGCACTAAGCTTGCGCTGAGGATGGTATAAGGCTTTCAGCTGAGAGATTCTGGCTAAGCTTTTATGAGTGTACGGCAGTAATCAGGAGGAAGATAGGAGGTTGGGCGAAATGGGCTGTCGCCTAGGTGCTGGGACGTAGCGAAGGGTCGATTATTCGGCTGTTACTTAATCCATTTTAATGGGTTGTAAAACAAAAGAGGTCAAAAACCAGATCTCCTTTAGAGTGCGGAGAATTGAAAATAAAACTGTAACAATTGTAACGTATCCCAATTTTGTCGTTTGGAACGTACCGACTAGCAGGGTGGCTGCCCGGGAAAGAATCTGGCTGACAAGTACAGTTTGAGGTTGGATTTCGTCGCCTATCCTGGTAGTTTCTTCTTCCTTCTCCCTCAAATCTCAGGTCCATCTTCATTAGGAAGAGCTGTGGATAAAATACAGTAAACTAAATTTATAAACTACACGTCTTCTCAAAGTTTTAGAATTAAACTATAGGTGATATGTAAATGTGAATATGAAGTAACAATTATACTAGTTTTTGACCAACATGTTTATAAAGAAGTTTTCAGAATAAAATCGAGCAAACATCGAAAACGTGTTTATAAAGAAACGTTAACGATCAAAACCCGAATTCCATTGAGTAAATAAGGATTCTCATAAAAATTTGACAAATTTAACTCCGCCAATGCATAAAATAATTCGCACTGAAAATAAACAACGATCAGATTGTTTTTTGCTTAAAAAAACGTTTTAAAATATTATATTAACAGTCTGTGGATAATTAATTTATCTTTTAAATCTCTTCAAGTAAATTGTATTGGGCTGTATATGCTGGAGCTGTAAAAATAATTCCCAAAAGCAATGTAGTTAATGTTAAATAGATTATTTAAAAATTTGGTACAATTTGTTACCATAATCTAAAATGCATTTTCAATTAAAATTCAAATAGGATTTAATCAAAAGTGTAAACATTAGCGTTAGGAAAAATACCGATATATGGGGGGAAAGGATCAAGAACGATAAGTTTTCTGATATATATGCAATAAACAGATAAACAACTTGTTCCCTACCCTAAAAATATCCCAATTTTTGTGTTTTCTTTAACATCAATATAATGGTTAAAAACCATAATTTTTAAAACATCTAAATATACAGGCAAGATCCTTAAAAAAAATTAACTTTAATAATTTCTGAATCCAAAAACCCAAGCAATGAATCTCTGTAATTCGTTAACATTGTTTTTCTGTTAATGTTTTTAGTTTTTGTGAATGAGATCTATTTCAGAGATAAAAAAATACTGAGGGGCATAAGTTTTATTGAAGTAAAAAAACCCTTGTCTTATATCAGAACTGTAATTCAATTTAATATTCAAAAAGAATCTGTAATAGTTTTTTTGGTCACGTAAAAATCTTAGACAAAGTTAAATAAAAATCCCAATTAATATGTCCTAAGGAATCTCTAGATCCTGAATTCTGTTGTTTGTAACATAATAACTCCACATGGACGGTATCCTGAGATTTCACCCCAAAATATGAAAAGGACAAAATGTAATAATATAGCAAAAAATTGGAAAATATCTTTCTTTAGGATTACTGCATATCAATCCTAGTAAATTAAATTTAAATCCCTTAGCATACGATAATCTGTCCCTAAAACTACGATCTACGTATATTCTCAAAGGAGGCATTATCTTTAAACATTGAAGGCCGTAAGATTGATATTAAACAGACCCACAAAAACCTAAGTGAATCTATCCATTTTTATTACTCCAGACTGGGATCCCTATTTGCGCTCAGAGCAACGATAACCTGCCACTTTCAAACCACTATAAACTATTCTTATTTCTTTTTAGAATAAGATTTCATTACTTTCAACAAGCCCACCTATACCGAGTGTCTGATGAATTAAGGTATTTGTCTGAGAAAGGTACACCTCATTAAACTATTTTGTCTCGTTTGTTCTATATCGTTTCCCCAAAAAGAAATCCTAGAGAAAATCCTAGGTATCTAGATATCTGAAGTAGACTTTGACAGCTTCCCCGCAGTAGCTATGAGGTAACTTATAGTGATCCCAAAATATGTCAATATCTGAACCCCAAACCTTTTCCTGCCCCTTTGGATATATTTCATCTGTTTTTAAAAAGGACAGGGAATTAAACAGGGAAAAAAGGGAAAAATTAAAAATTTCCTTTGAAAAATTTTTGGGGCAAGGGAATTGGGAAATTTTTGGGAATAAAAACTATTTCATTAGGCTATTTCAAAATTAAAAAAAAATTAAAATTTGTAATTAAAAATAAACCCTTTGGTTTAAATAAGGGAAAAAACCTTTTTCGTTAAAAATTTTAAAGTCCCGGACTTTATAAAGTAAAAATTTAACCCGATTCCAAAATTTTGGGCCTAAAAAAATTTTCCCCTTTAATTTTTTAAATTTCCGCAAAAAACAATAAATTTTTTGGACAATGTGGGGAATTTTAAGAACCCCGGGGGTTTTTTATTGGGGAAATTTTGCTGAAATTTTCCTTCCCCAGAAAATTTATTTTTACCGTTGGAAAAGGTTTAAAAGGGTTTTTTAATGGAATTTTTATTTAAAAGGGGGTTTTTAAAAACATAATTTTTTATAAAAAAATTTTCTCATATTATGGGTTAAATTTGTTAACCATATTTTAAAAAACTTAAAAGGGTTTTTCAAAAAAATTTTAAAAAAAAAAAATTTTCCCCTTTTTCTTATTTTTTAAATTTTGGGTTTTTAAAAAAAATTTCCCAGGTTTTTACCCCATACCCCACTTTTTTTAAAGGAATTTAAATTAAAAATTTTCGTACCTGATTTTCTGGGAAATTAAAAATAAAATTTTCCCTTAAAAACACCAATTTTTAAAAAGGGGGTTTTTTGTTTTTGGCCCAGAAATTCCCTTCCCCCTTTTTGTAATTTAAAAATTAAACTGTTTTTTTTCCTTTAATTGGGTTTTAAAATTAAAATTTTTCCCTTTTTAAAAAAATTTTTAATTTTTCAAAAAAATTTTTTTCCCCAAAAAGGAAGTTAAAATTTTAAATGAACCCCTTTCCTTTTTTGGGGGAAAAAAACTTAAACCCCAAAAAATGCAGGGCTCTTAAAAATTGGGAACCCCTTCCCAAACTTTTCCTGGCCCCTTCCTTGAAAGGAACCCCGAAGCCCCGGGTTTTTGGGGGAAACTGGGACGGCCCCTCCGCTTTGGGTTTTGGGGGGACCCTTTTTTTAAAAATTTTAACTCTTTGGGGGAGTGGGTCTCCTCAAAAGGGGTTAAATTATCCCAAAATTTATTTTTTTTTTTTTATAGATTTATAGTTTTTAATACTTTTGCGGGGTTTAAAACCCAAAAAGGGTTTTTTTCCAAAAAATTTTTTTTTAAAATTTTAAAAAACATTTTCTTCCCCAAAACCGGGGGTTTTTTTTGGGAGGGTTTTATTTAAAAACCTTTAAATTTAAAACTGGGGGTTTTTAAAAATTTTTTCAAATAAAATTTTTTACCCTTTTATAAAAGGAAAATTTCCTTCTCCCCAATTAAGGGCCGAACGGTTAAGGGTAATTTTTTTTACTTTTTTTTTGAAAAAAAGGGTTTTAGCCAAAGGAAAAACCAAATTTTTTTTTGTTTTTAGTTAAAAGTTTAATACTGGGTAATTTTAACAAAACAATCTTTTTTTAATTTTCGGGGAGAAATTTTAAATTAGAAAAAAAATCTTATTTAAAATTTA
This sequence comes from Homalodisca vitripennis, assembly GCF_021130785.1. Taxonomy (NCBI): domain Eukaryota; kingdom Metazoa; phylum Arthropoda; class Insecta; order Hemiptera; family Cicadellidae; genus Homalodisca; species Homalodisca vitripennis. The sequence goes on along the minus strand of NW_025783397.1, from coordinate 17,243 downwards.
AAAAAAAAAATTTTACAAAAATTTTTTAATTTTTAAAAAATTAAAAAAGGTTAAAATTTTTTAAAAATTTTTAAGAAACCCTTTTACCGTTTAGAAAGAACCCTTTAAAAATTCTTACAATTTTTACTGGGGCACTTAAAAACCTTGAATTTTTCAAATTCTTTTTTACCTTATTGGGGGTTAACGATTGGACAAGGGGTTAAATTTTTTAAATTTCAAGTAAAAAATTTAAATTAACATTTTTCTTTCCCTGGATAAACCCCCAAAACAACATTTTAAAAATTTTTTCAAAACGGTTTTCCAACAAAAGGGAAAAAAACCCTTTATTTTAAAAACTATTTAAATTATTTTTAATTTTACTAAAAAATTAAAAATTTTGGGGGGGGATTTTTCTCATTAGGCCCCAAAAAATTATAAATTGGACTTTTTAAAATGGATGTTTTTTGTCCTTTAAAAATTTTTTAATCATTAAAATTTAAAAAAATTTTTTTTAAATTTCCCAAAATTCAAAAATAAGAAATTTTTATTTTAAAATTAAAATTTTTAAAAAAATAAAAGGTTTTTTTGGGAAAATTAAAATTTTTTTTTAAACAAAAATTTTTTTTGTTTTTAAACCCATTATATTTCCCCAAAAAATGTAAAAACCCCTTTAAAGTCCTATCTTCCCCTTGGGGAAAAACGGTTCATGCCCGGGTTTTTTAAAGGAAAAATTTGGAAAAACGTAAAATTTCCCCCTTTAAAACAAATTTTGCAAATGAGCAAAAAGAAAATTCATTGAAATTGTATAAAAAAAAAGGGCACCCACACCCCCCCCCCGAAACCCCAAAACCCCAAACGCTCGTTTTTTGTTTTTAATTTTTTAAAAAAATTTAATAAACCCCTGGAAAAAAATTAAAAAAAAATAAATTCCTTTTTAGAAACCATAGTTCAATTTTTAAGGTAAAATTTAAAAATTTAAAAATTTTACAAAATATTAATTTTTGGTAAAAAATTTCAAAAAAAAAACTTTTATAAACATGGGGAAAAAATGGGATTTATTAAAATACCTTAAATTTTATTTTTTAAAATTTAAATTTTTTATTTTAAAATTTTCGTTTTTCTAAAATTAAAATTTTAAACGTTCCCAAAAACTTTTTGATCCTTTTTTTTAAAATTTTTAATTTTGTTTGATTATGTTCCCCCGGGAAAGGGAAGTGAGGGGTTTTTTATTTTTCCTTTAACAAAAATTAAGGGAACCGCATTTTTTAAGAGGGTTGATTCAAATAAGGTTTCAATTAAAATTCTTTAGCTAAAAACAAATTTTAAAAAGTTCCTTTAATTGGAAAGGAAATTTGTTACATTACGCCCCAAAAATTTGGCCGGGAAAATTTCAGAAAACCCTTTTTGGGAAGGGTTTTAACCGTTAAAAATTTTAAATTTTTTTTTAAAAGATTTTAGGGTATTATTTTTTGTTTTTTAAATTTACCCCTTTTTTAAAAATTCGTTTCCCTGAGCGGGAAATTTTAAAACTTTTAAGAAAATTTATTTTAAAACCCAAGAATTTTGGTTTTAAAAGGAAAAAAAATTTTGTGTTTTAAATAAAATTTCTTTTTTATTTAAATTGTTTTTAAAAAAGGTCTTTTTTTTTTAAAAGTTTTTTTTAAAATTTTTTAAAATTCTTTTTAAAAAATTCTTTTGGGAAAATTTCTTTTTTGGAAAAAAATTAAATTATAGGTTAATTTTTAAATTTCCCTTTATTTTAAAAATTAAAAAAATTTTAAAAAAGCCTTTTTTTCTAAAAAATATAAACTAAGAAAGGGTTTTTTGGGGGGTAACCCCGTGAAATTTAAATTTTAAAGTTTTGGGAATTAAAAATTTTAAAATTATTTTTTTATTAAAATTAATAATCACCTAATAAAATTTTTAAAATTGGGGTTTCCTTTTAAAATGCCGTTTGCCAAAATCCAAAATTTTTTTTAGGCCCTTTATAATTTTGGGGAAAATTTTATTTTTTCCCTTCTTTAATGGAATTAGAAAATCCTTTTTATTTTAAACCCCTTTTGTAAAATTTGACTTCTTCCCAAACCCCTAAGGAAAAATTCTGGCCTTTTACCCGGAGGGGGGGGTGGCCCCCTAATAAAAATGGTTTATTTCGGGCCCCCTTGGGGGCTACCGGACATTTTTTAAAAATTTTTCCCCAAAACCTTAAAAAAAAATGTGAAAGATTTCCTTTTGGTAAAAATGAATTTTTTTCCTTTTTAAATATTTTTGCCCAAATTGGAGGATTTGTTTTTAAAAATTTAAGAAAACCCATTTTCCTTTCTTTGGGGGGAAAAGGACCTCAAAAATTTATCCCGAAAAAGTTTTCATTGGACCAAAAATTAAAAATTTTAAATGTGTTTCCCTTTTCTGTTTTTAACCCCAATTTTGGGTATTAAAAATTTAACAATTCATTTCTAATAAAACGGTTCAACAAATTTAAGAGTTCGCCGAAGAAAAAACGATTCGTAAACAATTTTTTCTTTAACCCCAGGGCCCGGCGAACCCCCCGTTTAAAGGAAACCCCTTTTCTAGTCCCTTTAAACACGGGGTTTATATGGGAATTGTTTGGTTTCAAAAATTTCTTCCTGGGGGAAGTCCGGCCCTTTGCTTACTGGCAAATTTTTTAACCCGCGTGTTGTCTGGTTTCTTGTTGGTTTTTGGGGATTAATCTATACCCTTTTTTTTGGTTGTTCCCTTTTTTTAAAATTAAAAATTCCTAAAATTACAAAAAAAAAGGGGTTTTAATTTTTAAATTTTTTTTTTTTTTTCCGGGGTTTTTCGGTTTTTTAAAATTTCAATTTTTTTTTTAAAATCTTCTTCAAGGCTTCAAATTTTTGGGGATAAATGCTTTTAAAATAAAAAGTAAAAACCGGGTTCCCAACCCCGGGGGGGTTTAAAAAACTTTCTTTTAAACTTTTCCCTTAATTAGTACTGTTTCCCCATATTTTAAAACCGGGTTTAAAACCTTTTACTTTTTCCCCTTTTTACCAAGGAATAAATTTAATTTTTTTTAAAAAATATTTAAAAAATTTTTTTTTAAATTTTTTTTTTTTAATTTTAATATTTTTTTTTTTAAAAATAAATTTTTTTAAAAATTTTTTTTTTTCAACCTTTGTTAAAAAATTTTTCAAATTTTAATTTTTTAAAAAAGGGTCTTAAAAATTTTTAATTTTTTTTTTCAAAGGCCACTTACCCAAAAAACCAAAGGTTTTCCCCAAATATTTTTTTTTCCATTTTTAAATTAATTTGGTTTTTTCAAAATTTTTTTTTTTTAAACCTTTTTTAAAGAAAAAAAAAAAAATTTTTTAGGGGGGGGGGGGAAAACGTTAAAAAGATGTTGTAAATATTAACTTTTTACAATTTTCCAAGTTTTTTTTACAAGATAGAATTGCCTTTTGGCGTTGGGTTTTTTTTTTAAAAAAGCAAATTTACCTTTTAAAATTAAATTTTTTTTTTTTCCAAGTATTTTACCAAAAAAATTTTTTTTCAAATTAAAAAAAAGGTTTTTCTAACAAAAATCTTTAAGAAAAAAAAATTGAAAAATTTTTTAAATTTTTGGAAAAAAAACCTTTAAAAAGTTAAAACCCCAAAAAATGGTTTAAAAAATTTTTTGCACAAATTTTTTGGGGTTTTTAAATTTAAATATTCCCCCGAAAAAAGCAAATTTTTAAAAGCTTTTTTTGGGGCCCGAAAATTTTTTAATTAAAAAAATTTTCAGAATAAAAAAATTAAAAAACAAATTATTTTTTACTTTTTAACCCACCTTTAAAAACCCTTTTTTTTAAGGCCCCCAAATTCAACAAATTTTAAAATTTTTGGGCCCCAAATCTTTTCCCAAGGGTAACCTTTTAACAAAAAACGTTTTAGGGAATGGTTTAAAGGGGTGAAACTTTTTTATTTTTTTAGCTATAAATAATTTTCCAAATTATTTTTTTTTGAAACCCCCCTTAAAAATTTAAAAAATTTAAATTAAAAATTTTTTTTTACCTTTTGCCAATTTTTAATATTTTGCTTTTAAAAAGGAAAATTTTAACCCCTTTTTTTTTTAATTAACATTTCAATATTTTTAGGTTCCCCCAAAGTTATGGCAAAGGTTTTCTTTTTAAAATCCAAATACAATTTAAGAATTTTTTCTGTTTTTTTTCAAATTATAAAAATTTTGAAAAATTTTTTTATTTTTACCCAAAATTTTAAATTTTTTTTTTTAAAAATTTTTTAACCAATTTAATTCGGAAAACCGGGAAATTTGGCAAATTTTTTAAACCCAAAATTTTAAAACAATTTAATGTTAAAAAATTTCTAACAATTTTTTTTTAAAAAACCCCTGCCTTTTTGGGGTTTTTTCCCTTTTGAGGGCTTTTGGGGGTAAAATTTTTTTTAAAATTTGGCCCTAAAATTCAGAATTTCTTGTTAAATATGGTTAAAGGCGAAATATAAATAAAACCTTTTTATTTTCAAAAATTTAAAATTTAAAAATTTTAATTAATATTTTGGGGTTTTTAAACCAAAATTTTTAAAATTTAATACTTTTAAAAATTTAAATGTTTAAAAATTAAAACAATTTCTTTTTTTAAATTTTTTTATAAAATTTAAGTAATTTTTTGTTTGCAAAATTTGGTTTTGGTAATGGTTTTTAAAAAAAGGGGGAAAAAATTAAGAAATTTTAAAAATTAAAGGAAAAAATTAAAGGAAATTTTTTAAATATTTTGGACTTACAATTTTTATTTTAAATTTTTTTACTTAAAATTAAAATTTGAAAATTTTTAAAACACAAGTTTAATAAAATTTTTGAAAAAATTTCCCCTTATTTTTTCCGCTTTATTTTTTTTTTTGCCCCTTAGATTCGAAAATTTTTATAAATTGGGGTTTCCAACAAGAGATTCCCCTTTTTAAGTAGGAAAAAACATTTCCCAACAAGAAATTTTTGTTTTTTCCTTTTGGGGGAAAGGAACCCCCTTTCCAAGTTTTCCAAAAAATTTTTTACAAATTTTTCCAACCCAAATATTTTTTTAAATTTTTTTTATAAAAATTTATTTTTCGTTTTTTCAAAATTTTCCCCCTTTAATTTTTTGTTTAAAATTGTTTAAAAATTTATATCCGAAATTTAATTAAAATGATTGGGGTTTAAACGTTTTAAAAATTAGAAAAAAAAAATTAAAGTAAACATGGGGGTTTAAAAGCTTTAAAAATCCTATTACCATATTGAGTGAGGAAAATATTGGGACTCAAACGGGGTGTTAAATTGGTGTCCTGGAAAATAGCCCGGTGATAAAGTTGCGCTGTTAAATGTTTCAACCCTCTGGGACACCGCTTTGTCAACGCTTTTTCTAAAGGGATCATTCCTTTGAGGGGAGAGGTTAAAAAAATATTCCCATTTCATGAGTTAAAGCCCCAAGTTTTAAAAACTGTCAAAAATTTTAGAAAATTTTTAAATTTTTTTTATTTTTTTTTTAAATTTTTTTTGTTTAGAGAAAAACCCCCAGAAAGTTATTAAAATGCCAATTAAAAAACCAAACTGTTGTTAAAGGGTAGTAAATTTTAACCCGTAAAAAGCTTTTAACATTTAAAATTTTATTGTTAAACCCAAATTTTAAAATCCAAAATTTTTAAATGAAAATTTACCCTCCCCAAGTTTCAAAAAAACCCCCTTGACAGGTAAACAACTAAATTAAAAAAAAATTAAAAGTGGTATAATTTAAAATTTAAAAAGCTCAATGAAAATGAAAAAATCCCCAAACAACCCCCCCCGGTTTCCCCAAAGGGTTTAAAACAATCAAAATACCCTTTAAAACCCCTTTGGCCCCCCCCCAAAAAAAAATGTTATTTAATTTGTCTTAAAAGTTACCCCCTTTTAAAAAGGGGTCTTTCCCCTTTTAAATTTTTTAAAACCTTTTTCTTTTTTTTTTTTTTTTCCCCCCCATTTCCAAAAAAAAATTTTAAATCAAAAAAAATAACCCTGAAAATTTATTTTGGTAACCTTTATTTAACTAAACAAGTTAACCCGAAGGTTCCCCAAAATTGGTTGCCCCTGGTTTAAAAAAAATTCCCCCAAACTGGGAAATTACAAATTTGGGCCAAAAAGGGGGAAAAAAAAATTGAATTCGATTTTGTTTTGAAATATTTTAATGCAAAAAAATTAAAAGAATTTTTTAAAACAAAAGATTTTTTAATTCCCCCAATGAATTATTCCCAAAAGTTTTTTAAATTTTCTTCCTTTTGTTTTACCCCCTTTTGAATTTTTGCCAAAAACCTTTTTTTTTTAAAAAAAAGTATATTAAAAAAAAGGGTTTTTGTTTTTCGTTTTGAATTTTTAGACCCCTTTCCCTTGTTTTGGGTTTAATACCCCAATTAAAAATTTCTTGGAAATATATTAACCCAATTTTTGTCATGGGAAACCCCCTGGGCTAATTCCCTTGCCCTTAGGAAAATTTTCCCTTATAAGTCCCAAAAAAATTCCCTCAGTAAACTTAAAACCCAAAATCAGAATTTTTTTCTTGAACAAATTTTAAAATAATTTTAATCAGTAAAAATTCTTTTCCCTTTTTTTTATTTACCAAAAATTTGAAATTATGGTCCTGTGCCCCCGGGGTTTTTTTTTGTTTTATTTTTTGTAAATATATTTTCACAACGAAAAACCCCCTTGGGACTTTTTCAAGACCCCTAATAAAAACCTATTTTTTGAAACGGGAAATTAAAGTTCCCATGGGTTTAAATTATTAAATTTTTAATGTTTATTACTTTTTAAATTTTTAATTTTATGGTAAGGGCCGGATAAAAAAAAAATTTTCACCCCAAAAGAGATTACTCCCTAAATGGAAATTTGGGAATTACACCTTTGGAAGAAAAAAAAATTTTTGGAAGAATTTTTATAAATTAAAAATCTATAAAAAAAATTAAAAAAATTTTATTAAAAATAAAGTCAAGAAAAAACTTTTTTTAAAACCAACTCCCTTTAAGGGAAAACGGTTTCCCAAATTTTGTATAAAATACCCTTATATTGGATTAAAATTGTATTGGGGTTTTTTTGTGCCCTTTTTTATGTACGGGCCTACAAAACAAAACAGTTCTCCCTTTTAGGCCCGGAAACCAGCCGCTCTATGCAATTTTTGCCCCTTTTTCCCTCCAAACATTAAATTATGTTTAATTTTTGAGGGCCCCCAGGGGATTTCCCGAAAAAAAAAAAACCCCCCATTTAAGGTCCCTGAATATTTCTTAAACCCCGCCCCGTAAAATTTCCCTTCATCTACATGAATTTAGATCTTTTTTTAAAACCCGATTTAATTTTTTAATAGAACTCAGTTGAAAAAAATTATGGGGGATTGGTTGGGAATCTAAAATTAAACATATAAATATAATTTTGATAAAAAACAAAATGTCAAAATTTTAAAAGTTTTACCGTTTATTTAATAAACCCCCCTTTTATTTTTGTTAGGAAAAAAAATTTAAAGTTATACAAATTTTAATTAACACCTTTTTCCCAAATTTTAAAATCATGTGGAAATTATTTCCAAATTTTAAAAAAATTTCCAACTAAGGATTGTATCAAAAATTTCCAATTTGGGAAACCCCGTTTTACCCCCCCAAAAAAATCCCCTTTAAATTGGTTTCGAAAAATTTTCCCCCCCCCCCCCTTCCCCCGGGTTTTAATTTTAATATTTCTTAAACAATAATACTATTTTTAAAAACATGGTTAAAAATTTAATGCCTTAATTTTTGTTAAAAAAAAAATTGGGGTTTTTTGTTTTAGTAATCTAAAATTTTTCCTTAAATAACCCAAAACCGAAATACATAAACCCGTTTAATTTTTCCAAATTTAGATTTTTGTTTTTAAAGTTTCAAGGAAGAATGAAATTTGGACCTGAATATTCAAATTTTGGGAGTTTTTTGAAAATTGCCCCAAAATTTAAATAATGAACCCCCCTTAAAAACATTTAACAAAAAATAAAGAATTCCAAATTCACAAGCGGGCGGTTTTTTAATTATGCTTTACCCACTGATTTTTTAAAACGCATAAATTAATAAAAAAATATTTTCCAAAAGTAATATTTTTCCCTTTTTTCCGAATTAATAATTTTTTAAAATTGTAGAAGGGAAATACAATGGTAAAAGAAATATTAAAAAATTTTTACGGGTTTTTAAATATACCCTTTTGGAACCCTTTTCCAAGTTTAAAAGCTAAACCCTTTTTAAACGTCTGGAAACCTTTTAAGGGCTTTTTTAACCCCTTTTCACTTTTCCCCGGATAAAAGATATTCCCAAAAAGAGTATAAAAGTTTGTGGTTTGAACCCGCCTTTGTGAAAACCAAATTTTACGTTAAAGGGATTAAATTTTATAACCAATGTTTTGGCTTTTATTTGAATTATAATTATTTTAAGGTTTTTGTTTTTGTGTAATTTCCCTTTTGAACAAAATAAAAATGGTTTTAATTTAAAACCCAAAAGGGAAATTTTAGAACTTTTCATATTAAAATTTTGATAATTTTTTTTAAAAGCCCCCGACCTTCTTTAAAATTTCTTGGAAAAAATTTTTCTTTTAATTTGAAAAAAATTTTAAAAAGAATTATTTTAAATTTGTATTTTTTAATTAAAATTTTAAAAGTTTTGGGGGATTATTATTATAATTTAAATTATAAAAAAAAGTTTAAATTCTAAATTAAATGGTTTGTTTAAAAAAAAAGACCCCATTTTTTGGTTTTGAGTTTTTTCTTAAAATTTAAAAAAATTATTTTAAAATTTAAAAATTTTTGAAAAAAAGTATGTGAGAACGAAAACGGGGACTAGATGGAAAATTGTAAGTAATTCCCTTTTTTCATAGGGAAATTTATCTTGGGGAAAAGAAACCCTTTTTTAACGGAAAAAACCCCAATTCTTCCCCCTTCTTTTAAAATTTTCCCATCCTTTTTTAAAAACAGCCCACATTCCCTGGCAGTTCCCCGGTTTAGTTTTGGGGAAAAAACGAGTAAGAAGTAATTTGGTTGACCCGTAAAAACCCTAGTTTTGGTTTAAAATGAATTAGTGTTTTGTATAAGGTTTTGTAATTTAAATTTATTTTCTATGAGTTTGTAAAGTTTCAAAACAACCTTTTTTTGACCGATTAGGCTGCCCAAAAAACCCCCGTAGTAAGATTTGTTGAAAAATTTAAAAAAACCTAGTTTTTGGTTTAATTATGTATTAATTTAGTTCCCTTTACCCCGGAAAAAGGGGCCCGTTTTTTTTTTAAACCTTTGAAGATTTTACTTTTTTTTGTTTTTTTTTGGCCCATGGAAAAATTTTGGGGAAAAAAAACTGTTTCCCAAAAAATTTTAGGGAAAATTTTTCCAAAAAAAATTTTTTATTACGTAATTTTTTAAAAATCCTTTCCCAAAGTTTTAAAATTAAATAAAATTGGGGGTTAGTTGTTCACATTAAAAAGGTTTTAAAAAATTTTCCTTTTTTTTAAAGATTTCCCAAACGAATATTAATTTAAATCCTTAAAAAAAATTTTAAAAATTAAAAAAAAACACAATTTTTAAATTTAGGAGTTGGGGGCCCGGGCCGGTTTTTAAAGGTGACATTTTTTTTTAAATTTTTCTAGTTTTGGAATGGTTTTATTGGGTTTTACCAAGAAAATAATTAAATTTACCCACATATTTATCGTAAATTAACGGGTTTTAAAAAAAAGAATATTTTAAATATTATCAAGGCATAGATACATTTTTTTTACTTCTTTAAAGGGAAAATTCCCTTTTTAAAAAACTAATACAACGGGCCCAAAGGGGTTTTATGGCCCATTTGAAATGTTGTTTGTTTAACTTAAAAGGGCGGGTAGGGAACCAAAAAAATTTAAAAATTTTTCAATGTTAAATTTGGAAAAAAAACCCGTTTTTTTTCATTTTTATTTTAAAATATTTTTAAAATTTTTCAGTAAAAATTAAGTTTTAAGAAGGGGGAAAAATTTGGTATGATTTGTATAAGCCATTATTCAAAAAAATTTAAAAAAATTTGGGGGCCAAACTGGGGAAAGGGTTTTAAAATTTTTTTTGTCAGATTTTAATAAATTTCCCGTTCGCCCGTATTTTTTGGGATGCTTGCAGTACCTTATCAACAGGGGGATACAAATTTAGGATCGGGCTTAAAAACGTGTTTTGTTGAAACCCAAAAAAGCCCTTACCCCCTTCTTCGGAATTTAAAAATTTGTATAGAGTTTTAATTTTGAAAAGGTATTCGAAATCCAAAATTGGTTTTGTTTTTTATCCAATTTTTTCTAGTTTTTGTGTTGCTTACTTCATATTATTTCAATAAAATTTCCCCAAAATTTAATTACCCGTAAAAATTTCGTTGGTTTTTAAGTAAAAAATTGAGCAATTTGTTATTTTCAAAAGGTTATAAGAAATTTAAAAAATTCGGTATTAATTTAAAGTTTAAGAAACAATTACAAAAATTTTATTGTTTATATTTAAAAACAAAAAAAACAGTTTAAAAATTGTATTAGGGAAAAAAAGTACCAAAATTTTTAGTTTCCCTATGTATGGGTATTTTTAATCTACCCTTTCAAAAAAATGGTAAATTTTAAAAAAGTCAGTACGACTTCATGTTTCGAATAGGTTTAAGGGTGTTAAACCTTTGTGGTTTTTTAAAAAATTTTTAAAAATTTTGTATTAAGTAGTCACCATCATTAAAATTTTTTAAAAAGGAAGATATATTTGATTTTTTTAAAACCCGACCATATAGTTTTTTGGGAAAAGGGAAATACTATTAGTCCGTTTGGGAAGGGAAAAACCCCGCCAGTGAATAGTAGTTTTTAAAAAGATAAATTAATTCTAATTTTATTTAAAACTATTATATTTTGGGGGGGGGTGTGGTGCGAAGGGAAAACTGTTTTCCTTTGCGGGGGGTTTGGTTATAAAATAAATTCCAATTATGGGTATGGGAAAAAATGCAAAAAAATTTTAAAAGGTTTTTTTGGGAGACTTTTGGGTAAACCCTTTTTGTACCTTTTAATTGAAGAAGCCCTTTTAGAAGAGAAAGATAGAAGAGTTCTAGTTTTTGGAAATTTAGAAAATTTGGTTTTTTTTGTTCAGTAAACAATTTTTGTTGTTCTTTTTTAAAAAGATATTTTAAAAAATTTTTTAGAAAAAAATTTGATCCTCACCCTGCTGTGGAGGTCACAAAGAAAGTTTTCTCGAGAGCTAAAAAAATGAAATTATGATATTCTTTCTCAAATCTTTTTTTCCCATATTCTTAATATAAAACGTCAAGACAAGGGGAAATAAAATTTTTAATTTATTTTTTCATTTGTCCTTGAAGTGGAATTTTTGTCTATGTACTTTAAATAACTGTATTGTTTTAATTTTATATATTTTTTTTTTAAAGGTGGTTTAAAAATGTATTGAATTAAAGGGGGAAAAAATATTATTGAGGAAAATTTATAAATTTTTTTTTATGGTACTCTCCACTTCACTTATTTTAAAATTTGGGGGTTATTTTGTTTTAAGATATAAATTTACTGTCGGCTTTAAATCCCTTTTTTAAAAAAACATTAATTTCAAAAGGTTTAAAAAAATGTTTAGTTACTGGGCTGATTGGGGAAATTTAAAAAGTCAAAAAACTTTTTTTTAAAAGAAAAAGTAAACAAAGAAAAAAAAACCAAAACCCCCTTAAAAAAACCTTTTTATTTAAATAAAAAAAAATTTAATTTTTTAAAAGAAAACTTAGCTTTTTTTGGTTGAAGGTGGCCCAGGGCCCGTTATATTAATTTAAGGAAAAATTTTTCCCCACATGGGGCAAGTTACTAAAAAAAATTAAATAAAAGGGGTTTTTTCCCCCAAGAACTTTCGCTATGAGTGGGGTTATTAAAAGAAATTAAAGAAACATCGCCCCATGATACTCGCCCCTTTTTGTCGCCGAGGCAATCTGTGATTTGGCCCAAATTTGCTGCAGTTATTACTTTTTGCATTTTCTTCGCGCCTAAATGGGGTGGGTTTTTGGGAAATTTAATTTTTCCAGCCAAGTAATTTTTGAACGTTTTGAGGTGGAAAACGAGGGTTTTTATTACGAATTAAGTAGTTTACAATGGTTGACCTTTTACACAAATATTGTAATGAAATTTTTGTAAAAATTGCGGAAAAATGCAAATTATTTTTAATTTTAAAAATTTTTTTATTTAAAAAACCCTAAAAAATATTTAATGGGTTTTTGTATTTACCCTAAACTTTTTGTTTTTAAGGGTTTTTAACTGAATGCCCCCAAAAATTTTTAAGAACACAACAAATATAAATTTTTGTTTTATTAAAAGTTGAATTCAGACCCAATTTTAATCATTATTAATGCTAAGGGGTGTTCCTTTTAAAAAAATTTCCCATAAAAATTGGCGATGCGAATTTAGGTATCGTACTACTTTTTTTTTCCCGTTGGAAACGCCCCTAATGAGTTTAAAACGATTGGTTCAAGGGCTAAACTTGCGTAAAATCCCTATCATTGTAAAAAAGTATAAGTCGATTTTCGTAGGTACTTATGTTGCCAGGGAAAAAAACAAAGTTTTAAATTTAATTTAAAAAAAAGTTTGTTTTTTAAAATAATAAAAAAGTTTTTAATTTTAAAAAACATTTCTTATTACGGCCCCACCAATTTCAAAAAAGGGTTTTTAAAATTTTTTATAGAATCAGTTTGAGGGAAAAACCTTTAGTAGGGGGAGTGTTAAGAGAATATTTTAGAAAATTTATAAGACATACGGGCACAGGTGGGATTTTTACCTAGGGTTCATTAAGTTAGATTGAAAATTTCCACCTGCCCGCCCCCCTCGGATCTTTATAAAATTTTTTGGTTTTTGGTAAAACTAACGTACTTTCAAAAGGGAAAAACTAACATAAATTTTTACTTTATAATTTAGAAACGTTGGAAAAGCAAGGAAAAAATAATTTACAGGGGAAGTTTTTTTATGTACTGACAGGGAAACCTATTTTGAATTTAATAACTTACAGTTAACCCTTTTGTATAGACAAAAAAAGAAAATTAAAAAAAGATTAACCCCTTAAAAAGGAATTCCAAAATTTTCTATGGTTTAGGGTTGTTTTTTTTACACAGTATTGGGAATATCGTTTTTGTTGTGTTTTTGGGAAAAAAAAATTTTAAAAATGAAAATTGAAGGCCCCCCCCCCTTTTTTTACTTATAAAATTTTAAATTTAAAATGTTTTTTTCTTTATCCTTTTATTTAATTATTTTGAGAAAAAATTGTGGAAAAAGTTTTGTTGATTGATACCCAATCCCACAAAACAATAACAGCACAAATTTAAAAAAAAAGGGTTGAATTTTAAAAGGGGAAATAGCTGAAACTTTACAGGCTTGGGTATAAGAATAAATTAAACTTTTTAAATTCGAGCATACTATTCAAAAAATAACTCTGAAAGGGAATATTAAAGAGATCTATGTTAACAGAAAAACCCCCAACCGTTTACTAATTATACCTCTACTACTTACCGATATTTTATAAAATTTAAAATTTTGGGCCCCAAAAGTATGCTTTAAATATGACATACATGGGCTTAAAAAAAAAAAAAGTAAAAACTTTTTTCATTAATTTGAAAAAATTTATAGGTGTAAATAAAAAAAATGCAAATAGAATAAACATAAGCATGTCAAAGAATATTGGGTAGGGTATTTAATTTTTTTTGGGATTTTAAAATTTTTTCCCCTACCCAATAAGATGAAATTTAAAAACATGCCTTTTTAATTTTTTTTTTATTTTTAACGGTAAAACCCATTTTCAGATAAGGATAGATGGCCAAAACAAATTTTAAAAAAACTATAATTATTTTAAAAAACTTTATGAAGATCACCTACCCAGAGGGGTATTTCAAACGTTAAAAATGTTTTAGTTTTCCCCAAAACCCCCAGCTGTATAAAAAGGTGAGAAATTTTGACACAAAAATATTTTGCTCTCAAATAAATACCCGGGAAACCAAAAAAACCAAAAACCTTTAGGAAAAGGGAAAATTAAAAATTGGGCCAATTAAAAAAGGGTTGGGGAAGGTGCCCCCTTTTTTAACCCCCCTAAAAAGTTTTTTCGGGGGGAATTTTCCCAAACCAAAAAAAATACACGTTTTTTTTCTTTTATTAATTTTTTGAAGAAAAAAAAACAATGGTTTTATTATTTGGGTACTTGGAAATACCCCTTAACAGGTTGGGGGGGGGGAAATAAAGAAAAAAATTAACCAAACTGCCCCGGGGCCAAGTAAAGTTAAAAATTTTTTTGAGCGAAAAAAAAGGGGAAAAGGAAAAAAAATTTTTTTTAAAGGGTTTATTTAATTTTTTTATTTTAATTTTTTATTTATCAAAAAAGAAAAAACGGCCTAAATTTTAAAAAGGTTTTAGGCCCTGAAAAAAAAACTTTTTTTTTAATGGAAAAAAAGGAGGTTTAAGGGGGAAAAAATTTTCCGGATAGAAAAGGGGGAATTTTTTTACTTAAAGTTTTAAAAAACTTTTCTCAAAACTGGGGGAAATAAAAAGTTTTTTTTTATTTGGCAATTTCCCTAGGATATTTAATATTTCATGTTGCATTTAGTACAATAGAACATCAACGCTTCTCAAGCGATATACCCAAAAAATTGAAGCAAAATTTTTATTAACTTTTTTTAACCCCTTAATAGAACCTAAAATTGATTATGTTTCAAATAGTCTGCTACTTTTTTTAAAATTTTGTTAAATGTGCTCCCTATACAGGGGCTTAAAAATGGGTTATTATTAACCCAAAAACTATACTAAAAATTTTTCATTTGGTTTCTGAAAAAGGTTTATTCATATAATAAAACGTTAGCAGAGAAATTCCATTCTTTTAATTGTACTTAAAAAAAACCACACAAAATATTTCTCTTTAAACTTTCTGTCCCACTTTAAACAAAAATGGATAGGAATTGAATATAGTTGGGCCCTATATTTTTAGAAATATTTATTTTGCTTTACAAAAGGGTACGCCTATGAGTATTTTTACAGAAAGTTTGCGTGAAAGGCGAGGGTACCTGCTATTTTTCAATTAAATAGGTCAAAATTGGGTTTGGTTTGCTGATTTGAGTTAAAGGGGCTGACAGTGTCACACATATTTGCAATAGTTTTTTAGGTTAAACCCCCAAAATATACGTTTTCTAAAAGAAAATTAAATGGTTTCGAAACCGTCATTTTTGGGTTTAAAAAAAAAGAATTTTGGTAAAGGAAAACAGTAAAAATATTTTTAAAAAGTATATGAAATGTTTTTCTTTTTCAAAACAACGGAAAAACCTAATCTTGGTATTTTTTGTTATAACAATAGGAAAGCCCCAAAGTTTAAAAACCCAGAATGATACCGGATTTTTGCGTTATTGTTTACAAAGAAGTCTGCCAAATGCGTCTCACGACGTCACTTAGAGTCGGGGTTTCCCGCTCAAGGGTTTTCCTTTTTAAACTTTATCTGAATGAAAAAATTTTACCCGAATATAATTTCATGTTGTTTGGCAATAAGAATGGGGGAAAAAAGCCCAAAACTTTTAGGGCAATCCATTTTAAAAGGGCCCAAAAAGGTTACATTAAAAAAACAAAAAAGTTAATTTTTTTAAAAAATTTATATTAAAAAGGGTATGTAATAATTTTTGTTTCAAATAATTAAAAAATTTTTTTTTAGGTGGGGTTAAAAAAGGAAAAGCATTATTGTTCTTTTCAATTAGAGTTTCCGTTTCGTTTTTTACCCTACTTTAAAAAAATTTTGATATTTTTCACTTTTAGTTATTATTATTTTTATTGTCCCACTGATGTTTTAATTTTAAAATCTTTTTTGATTATAGAAAAAAATATAAGTATTTCCCTTTTAAATTGGTTCCCTTTAAAAATTGTAAAGGTTTAAATTTCAAAATCCAAGGGTTTTTTTGAAGTTTAAAGAAAGGGGAAATTTTAACATAACATTCAATTTGGGCGGGCTTGCTTTTTTATATGAGTGTTATAAATTGAATTTCTTATTTGATTTTTTTTCACACACTGGGAAAAACTACACTAAAAAAAAGTAAATAAACGTTTTAATTTAAAGATGGGGTTAAAAAAAAAAAAATTTTTCGTATAAAAAATAATGCTTTTTATCATTCAAATCATTGGGTTTCTTAGTTTTAACTGATTTTTTTTATTTGATTTTAATTAAAAATTTCAAGCAAAAATTAAAAATCCACCAAAATTTCAAATTTTTGAGGGGCTTAATATGAAAAGTTATCTAAAAAAATAATTCTTGTGCGCGGGGGTTTTTTTTGCGCTTGGACCAGCAGCTAAACAGATTTTCATGGCAATTTGAGCTTTGCGGCTAAAGTCGAAACCGACCCTAACCAAATTTGGAAAAAAACGTGACTAGACTTTAAAACAAATTGTTGATATCGCCTTTTATGTCGCAAAGTTTTTTTTTCTCCATTGAGTGTGGCTAATAAAATTATTGTAAGTGGCACATTTTAAAATTTTTTAAAATTTGGGACATTTTTTAAATTTGTTTTAAGCACTTTTAGAGGGGAAATTAAGAGTTAAATTTTTTGGGGGTTTAGGTCAAAAAAATAAAATTTAGTATAACTATAAAAGAGGTTTTTTTAAAGGGTTTTTCTATCCTCTAAATCCTTTTTTTTAACAAAGAGAGGGTTTGGGTACAGCCAGACTTTCCTTTTCATCTAATATTTTTTTTTTTTAAAAGGAAAGCTATAACTCAGATAACCACCCCTTTTAACCCTTTGGGCAACCGTTAGTTCTCGATACGGGGATGATTATACCCAAAAAAGGGTTATCCCCCGCTCTAAAGAAAAAATCCCATTTACCATTTCAAAACCTTGGAATTTTTTTGGGCTATTAAGCACCCTTTGTGTTCATCTGTAAAAAGGCAACCCATGTATTCACCATTTCTATAATTTTTAGCTGGCTTTCCCAAAAGTAAGTCATCGCACCTGACTTACGGTCTCGAAAGGGGTTTGGGTGTGGGAAGGCCCTTTGGGGTTAGAAATTTTGTTTGTTGTGTGGGTGGGGGAAAATTTATGTAAAATCATTACAAAAGGAAAATGGTACTGAAAGTATTGTCAATTCTTTTTAGGGGGAAAATGAAAAAATTTTAATTTTCTCTTTTTGAACCCCCCTTCCTTTTAAATGCAAGGGAAGGGTGATATATAAAAATAATACAATAAATTTGTCTCACCCAAAGTTACTAACAACTTCAGGAAAAGGAGTTACTTTTTATAATCCAAGCTGAATGATTATT